>NW_011948417.1:9447130-9682842 GCF_000503995.2 Ceratosolen solmsi marchali
GTGTTGATGAAAGCGATGAGAGCGATGATAACGACGAGCAGGAGGAGGATGACGATGATGAAGACAAAAATGAAAAGAATCAGTCTGTTGAGAGGCAAGTTTGTTCTAATGATGGTTTAATGAGCAAATTAAAGAAAAATTATTTCGATCTTAATAGTCCTAGAACGAGATCTAGAGGTAACGTTAAGATCAATCTTTGGACATTGGATGTTAGTCCCATATTACCAGAGGGTAAGTCAAGGCACAGAACAAGAAGGAAGCCCAAGTATGATTTGACGATCGACAAGTCAGATGAAGGCTTTACGATACCATTACCTCCCGACAAAGATAGTAAATTAAAGATATCCGCGGATTTACTCGATAAAGCAATCGATGCTTCGATGAATTCAAGCGCTGATGAGAGTTTGTGCGATGAAGATGAAGCTGAAATTATGGTGGCAGCTACTGCGAGTACGCCCGAAACAAAGATGAGGAGACGTATAGCTGGGAAACCTACAAGAACGAATTTACGATCGTCTGAGAGAGAAGCTGGTATAATAAATAATGCCCTTGAATTAACTTTGGAGGAATTGTCCCGCGTCAATGTGATAGAAAAAGAAACAATAGAGAATATTCAAGAGACCAATGATGATTGGAAACAGAGTAGCATAACATCTCATAAGGTTGGCAGGCCACGGAAGCATTCACAATCGTCACTGTCAATGAGCGAAACGAATTTGGCTGCTACATATTCTACCAGATCTAGTAATAAAATGTCGTCTACGCGTCTAGTACAAGAAAAGAGGGTGGCACCACTAAAAATTAACTGTAGGGGGGAGGAATTGAAAATCTGTGATATTAATGATACTTTAAATGTCCAAAGTGATGAATCAGACGAATCTGAAGGCATTTTCAGTGCTGATCCTCCCGAGGATACTGTAGCACGGCCTAATGTAACAATGAGTACAGATAGTTGCGATGGTAATGATGAAAATTATGTATGTTCTAATATTATTCCATTGCAAGAAGAGTCGAGTCAATCCAAATCTGAATTATTTAATTCCAAGTTTGAACTGTCCGAAGATAATCGTCCGCTCAGTCCTATTCTCAATGTTAGAATTGTAAAAGTGACGCGCTCTTATGCACGATCACGTACAGAAACAAAAGATAAACACGTAGTTCTGCAGGTGATTCCTGACGTTGCGGAATCAAAACAAATAAAATCTTCTGACAAGGTTCAAAATAACGCTAGTAATGTAGACGGGTTGGATTTGATCTCAAATTCTGCGATCGATGATTTGCCGTGTAATGTTGATGAAGAGTCTACTTCTAATAGATCTAGTCCAATAATGAATGCAAGACATTCAAAACTCACACGATCTGCCACACGGTTTATTTCGGAAACAAAGACAGAGGAAACGGAAGAAAATTATAAAAACAAAAATTCGAATAATGAACAACCAACATTTGCTACTGCTGCTTCCAAGTCATCCTTTGATAATTCGTCTCTAAGAATTGTGAATGAAAAAACCGAAAATGAGCAGATCAAAATTAAAATAACCCGATCAGCTGTGCGATCGAGTTTCGATAATAAGGAAACGCTAAATATGACTTGTGAGCATATAAAAACTACCGGTGATAAGGCAAAGAATTTAGAAACGTTAATTACCCCAGCAACTACAGAACTCAAAGAGAACTCATCAATGCAAAAGAGCAATGTCGAAGAACTAACTTCAATAAAGCTTAAGCGATCGTCCGCGCGCCTAACCAGTGAAGCTCAAGTAAAACGTAAAGTTACATTGAGTACGGATACTGCGAATTCAGAAACGATGAAGCTTACACGCGAAGGCCTAATCGATACAGGCTCGAAGGAAAGAGGGAAGACTTTATCAGAAAAAAAGCATAGTAGTTCAGAAAAGCAAGTACCAACAAGAGAGATGACTTTTGATACAAATTTAAATTCAACGGGAGTTATACCAGAAAAGTTTGGCACTGTATGGTCTCAAAAGGATAGTACATCTGAAGTCATTTTAGACAATAGATTTGATGTTGATTCAAAGGATCAACATTTTACATCGACATCTCAAGATTCACAAACATTTGAGTCGAATGCGACTACTGCAGTTGAATCGAAACCTAACAAAATAGCTAAGGTGGACGTTGCCGTTTCAGGGGTAATGACAAGACGTTCCAAAGTTAGTACAAACGTCGAGACTACATCGACAATTTGTAATGAATTAGAGGTTAATGCTGAAGCGAAAGAAGATTTGAGCTTAACACTTAGTGATTTGAAAGTAGAGAACGCTCTTCCCGAAACTATTGTTATAAATACAGACGCACAGTTGAACGATCAAAATAATCAAACTGAAGAGTCGATTTCGGAATCGTCGCGAATTACGAGATCAAATATGCAACTACCCAATCCATTATGCCGTAGATTTTTGAATCCGGTGAAGCCAATTCTACGACGTAGGCCCGATACACCTATGCCTGTATTCTATACAATTCGCCCAATTACGCGATCGTTGGCTAACAATAATAACAGTGGTAGTAGTAGTAGTTCCGATAGCGAAAGTACTTCCTCGAATTCCCAGGGCCACCTTAAACTTAGTCCGCGAAGTCCAAAATCATCCATTGATAATGGCTTTCTTGTACCAACTTCGCCTCCAGTAAGTATACGTCGCAGCCGCTCTACTACTTATGTTAGAATGGCTGAGCGCTTGGCTATGGAGAGAAAAGAGATTGCGGTACCATTAACGGCTGTGAAAGGCCACGTTACAGATACCATTTCCACTGACAGCTTGACGATCAATCGTGTGATTGCCAAAAAACGACCAGATACACCGCTCCCTACACCTGAGCAATTCTCCAGATTAACGAGGTCAAATATCGACACTTACATGCCCTCGCCGAAATCACTGCCACCCGTATCGAAATTCAAACAGCAGGTTAGTCGTGGCGTTGCGATCCCATTACCTTTGGATGTGGAACAGCAATGTGATCAGCAACAACGATGTGACGTGGATCTCGAGTCAGCGGCGATCGTAGACGGCACCGATTCCAATGGAAATTCGCTCGAGTCGAATGAAAGGCCACAACGCACTGCCAAAGTTGTCGCTATTCTTAGCCTTGATTCTAAAAACATGGGCAAAGTTAGTCAGTATCAGAGCGCTAGCATCAGTTCAACGCAAAAGACACGATTGGTGAACAATTCCGAAGGCGCACTTTTAAACAATACGAGGTCAACGAGGTTAAGCAAAGCCGTGTACAGTGGTAAAGTATCCAGCACCGAATTGATTACAAATACCGATGGTAATAACAGTGGCAACTCACGAACGATAACAATGATAGACTTGGATGATGAGCCAGACTATACCGGCATGATGGATATCACGCATGGTATAAGTAAACGTGTTAAGCGAACACGACTTAACAATCAATTGGCTAAACCGATTCTCGACTTTAATAAGTCATACTCCGGTAGGGAAATACAGACGATTGAAATTGAGGACGACGAGGACGATAAAATACCAATGAAGAAACTGAATCGATGTAATCCACCCCCTACTTCAACCATAAGCGGTCCACCCGACAAAATGAATAAAAATCCTGTATCCTGAGGCGAGAATGACTGAATCGTTGTGCAAAATTAGAAAGAGAGATAAGCTCAGCGTTTACGAGCTTTTCTTTCTCTCTTTCTCCCTCTCGATCTTTCAATTTTGCGTCGTTGACGAGAACGATATATTATATATTGTGTATTATACAAAAACAGTAAAATAAAACAGTCCCATCGTATACAAGTTTATAATGAATTCTGCGATCGAATGTCAATCGTGTAAGCGCTATTGAAAATTTAAAAAGAGAATAGTAAAAAAATGGGAGAAATGCGTTCTCCTGTTTTATTTTGAAAATTAAAATTTAAGGGAGGGAGATTGAGTATTCTGAATGTACATAATGAAATAAATAAATACATATGAATTAAATTTTAAGATTGAAGTAATTCCGTTCGTGCGAGCAAGCGAGCAAATTGAAGAGAATTACTGTGGATTTTTTTCATTTTTTTCTTACGCACAGTTTCTCGTCTACATGCTTCTGTAAATGAATGTAGGTCATTAAGTTATTTTATAATTTATATTTCGTGATAAATGAAATCCATAACCAGACTCATGACTGTATTAAATTAGTTATGGAATTAAATAGAAATAAGAAAATGGAACGAGGAGAAACATGTATGACGCTTAAGTTATACGTCGCACGCAGTATACAAATAGTTATAAATACTGATGTAGGTGACATTCGAAGATATGGGATTCACATAGCAATATCTCAGAAGTTAAACTAAACAATGACTGCATACGCGATGCTCATACGAAACATTGTTATTCTTTCATATACGCATACAAACGTACACAAATACACCATCCAATCCAGATTCAATACATTTATGCAAAAAGAGTTTTTCCATTACCATCATTTTTGACGGTTACGACTAAAAATTACAAACAAATAGCAATCTATCTATTTTTATATATCGTAATTTTTTTTTTTTTTTTTTTTTTTTTTCATTTTTTTTCGAACTCGTAAAATCATCCTTTCAAATATGGGGATGCGTGCTATTGTAATTAATGAAAAATGAGAGCGACTATATATAAGTATTAAGTTGCGTGCCTGTATTTTGTATGATCGAATGAGTCCTTGAAAAGGAAATAAATGAAATATTCCTTACTATGAACAAAAAAACGTGTTATCTTATTTCTTGGTACGTTTCCAAGTCTGTTCGATCAAAGGTTCAGTTCCGTTTTGGTGTCAAATTTGCTCAGTGTGCTTGTTTATATTTTGAGACATCTTGCACGTTCTAATGATACATTATCAGTTTGGTGTGGCAAGGCTGTCATAACCGCACGATAATTGATCTATCTATAAATTTTTCAAAGGATTACTTTTTTATTGACATTTAAAGAAAAAAAACAGAAAAAGAAAAACATTTTATAATAAAATGGCACCAAAACACTGCCTTTGCCATTCCAAACTTGGATACAGCCAAGATATAAGCAGGCACAATTATGAGCGTTCTTGGGGATTATTTCTCTTTTTTTTCTTAACATCTAACAATTCACAAAAAGGGATAGAATGAGTCTTTGAACGAACTAGAGACGATTTCCCTAATATTCCTATCCGTTAATTCAAAAATATTTTTCAAATTTTTCTTAAAAAAAATTTAAGGGTTATTGTCAATTAAATATTTATTTTATATTTAAATAATTTGTTATAATTTAGATTTCTTAATTTGCTGGCATTGTTTTTTAATTTTATAACATTAGATACGATACTAAATGAATTGAAATTAATATTTGCATACGTTTTTTAAAAATTAAATCATTATTTTCATGTGATGTCAGGAAAATACTGAATTTTTATTATTATCTCGTTTTATTGAAAGAAACTTTTCAGAGCATTTTTTAAATTCTCTATACATTTATTTAGTCAATAAAATATTTTTAAAGTATTTTGACATTTGGTATTAGAATTTATAAAAAATTAAAAGTTAAAAAATATATATTAAATTTTACTTCATTTATTTTTGAATTAACAAGTAGCAAACAAATTTAAGAAAATTACATAATTTCAGTTAAAATATAATATATTATATCAGTAATTTCCAATTTTTTGATTTTATAATATTAGTTTATTATTTTAATTAAACTTTAATATTTTAAGAAGTTATTGGTAAGTTATTCAATACATAGGTTATTATAAATTAAAAATTATGTGTGAACTATAATTGTTTTATTAATATAAGAAAAATTGTATAAGAATTTATAACTCATTTTTGTATCTTGCATCTTACAGATTTGGTTATCAGAAAATACCTTGGAACAGATGCCGGTTAGTATTCATCAACTAAGTCATATTGTATTTGAAATTTTTTTGTAAAAAGTAGTTTTATATAAATTTACTTAATATCTTTATGTTTCTTAAGTCTCATGCAAAAGTAAGGTGGCTTAATGACGACCGAATTTTTAAAAATACAGATACGAATTGCTTATAACATAATACTATAACGCTTAACTGTACATTCCAAGATTTCAATAATTTTTTATATATGAAAGCATAATTTTGCTTTGTTTAGACTATTATATATTTAAAAATTTCATGTTATAATTTTATATTATATAACAAAATTAAAATGTTTTTATTTAAATTATATATATGCCGGTTTCTTTATAATTAGATGTGGTGCCCACCAACTCCTCCTACGTCGGATAATGATGTATACATCGATTATTCTTTGGGGTTCCTCTATGATAGTACTCCAATGTCAGAAGCGCAATTGCCGCCAATTTATGTTAAAAAGGAGCAAAAACGAAGTCGCGTTGATGCTGGATCTACGGACAGAGATGGTAAGTCAATGTAATCCAAATGGATATATCATAGTGTCACTTAAAAAGATTGCAATACAATAATAATCAATTTAAATAAAAAATTTTAAGGCGAATTTATTGATAATCAATAATTTAATTAATGCTCATCCTGAATTCTTTGATAATAATCAAAAAAGAAAACTTTTCTATTATTTATTCTGCTAATTCGAGTCAAAATTAAAAGTCAAAATCTAAAATGTTTTTATTATATTTGAATGCTTATGAAAATTTAAGTTTGAATGATAATGTACCCATTAGTAATTTCTTTGTATCAAGAATTAAAAAAATTAAAATACTATATGATTTTATCAACAGATGTATTAAAAAAATATAGAAAAAATAGTGTTTTGTACAAATAATTTGTTTAATTGAGAATTGACTTCTGGGCAAGTGAGAAATATTTAATGATTTATTTATTTTTTTACAGGTCGTCGACCCATAAAAGTTAGACATAAGGAAGAATCCGTGTATGCCCCTCGATCGTTGTTTGATCGTCCATCGCCAGCTTTAACTAAAATGCGTCGTGACATAAAACTGCACAAATATCGCGGAATGATGAGGCCACCTATAACAATGACAGGGGTAAAGCCTTCTGCCATGATAAAGTCAGCTACAGAGCAAGAGCCAGCACTGGAATGGATGATTCATGAGGACTGGGCTCTTCTTCAGGCCATACAAATTTATCAAGGCCTACATTTGAATTTAATGATTATTTCGCCGGGCCATACGCCCAACTGGGATTTGGTAGCAGATATTGTTAACAATATCTCAAGGATTTACAGGTCACCCAAACAATGTAGAAGTAGATACGAAGCCATAATTGTACCAAGAGAGGAAGGCAAGCTTCTGTACGATACAACACCAAAAAAACAAAAAAAACAGAAAGGAGTATATAAAATTTCCCAAGTGTCAGAGGTAAAGGAAACCTATTTCTTACGAAACAATAATATTTGTGATGTGTACAAATATTTCATTAATAATTTTTTGACATTTACTGTTAGCAACAGAATAAGACAAATCGACCAATGAGAACGTCACAATTGTATAATCAAGATAAGAATCATTCATTTACGACAACGTGTTGTCAACGCTTTGATACAATAAAATCAGTATCAAATAAGCGCGCTCCAACGGTGAAGGCATTATTAGTTAATCCGATGATGAAAAATCCAAAACATGCGGCAGTTTTAGCTGATTGTGGTATTCAGTATGATAGTCCGTTAGCTCCTATAGATGTGGCCACACGCCGAGCAGAAAGATTGGCGAAAGAAAAATTAAAAAATGCCGTTAGCACCTCGGTACGGTGAAAAAACTATTTTTGTATTTGTACTTAAATTTTTCAAGATTGTTTACCCTTTTAGACCGTTAAGCATTTGAAAACATTCTTTAAATTATCAAAAAGAAAAAGGACTTGCAAATTTTAAACAGATTTGTAATTTTTGACTGCTTTATTTTAATCATGAGCTTATATTGTTAGATGATAGCAATTACATATACAGCAGAAAGTAAATTTATTTATTAGATGTTAATAATAAGTTCGATAAATGTTCATTACGAAATTATTAAAAAATTTTTATTTATTAATTGAATTCTAGTATTATATATTTTTAAATTAAAAAAAAAGTAATATATAGGGAAACATTATTTCACTTCAATTGAATATTTGAACATTCAAAAAGGTAGATAATGCGAAAATGTACTCTAACTAAACTTTAGGTAATGACGGCGGAACAGCAACAACAAGCAGCGGCACGACTTATTCAGCAGCAGCAGCAACAACAGCAACAGCAACAACAGCAGATTCTCGCTCAACAGGTTCAACAAAATGTTACTACGAATGCCCAAATTCACCAATTGAGTCAAGTGGTAACAACTGTGGCAACTGCAACGGGAGGCGTAACATCAATAAAGGCTTCGAACGTGGCGGCAGTGAGTTCGTCCAATATAGCGAGTACGAATGTAAAGACACGCGTGAGTAGTGCCGTCGGTATGCAAGACGTGCGTCCGAGTCCCACTATCGTCGCCAATTTACATACCGGTCAGCGCCTTACTAGTGGAAGCCTTGTCACTACAACTCAGAATCCTGCTATCATTGCCCAGAAGAACATTGTCGGCTATACTCTCGCCACAGCCAACAGTAAAAACCTCACACCAGCTCAAATTCAGTATGTCAAGCAACAGCAGCTCTTGCGTCAACAGCAACAACAGCAGCAGCAACAGCAGCTGAAAGTGTTGCAGGCACAGGCGGCTAGTGGTCAGAAAATGTCGGTAGCAGTGTCGACAACTGCTGCCCAGCAACGCAGTGCTACTCTTATGAAACAAGCGGGGCCTGCCGGTACAACTCTCGCGCAGCAACAAGTGGCTACGGCAAAACAGCATCTCACCACTCGACAGGTGTGTCATTGAATCTCAACCTTTTAATTTATTTTTTCATTAATATTAAGTGGCACTGTGGTGCTTATTTAAATTAATTAATCTAACTTATTTTTTTTCTCTTTTTAATGATTATTTGATAGGTTTCCGAGTCGGATATGGCTGCATTGCTTAAACGTCAACAGCAGCAGGGCAAGACGGTGACGCAAGTGCAAGTACCAGCTCAAGCTGGACTCGCTGCAAATCAAGTTTATTCACAAGCGGGTTTACAGGTGCAGCAAGCGAGTACCTCAGGGGCAGCCGCACCAGTCGCAACACTTGTCAAGACTGCTGGTACTGTTACTGGGGTCAGGACCGCTACACCTCAGCAAATTAGACACCTGGCCCTACATCCCCAGATACTTGCACAGCGCAAATTACCCGGTCAAAAAGTGACTCAGTTGGCACAAGTTGCCGGAAAGGGTGGTGTACAAACTCAACTAATTGTGCAACAGAAGGGTGGTCTTCAGGGTACAATGACTGTTCAACAATTACAGCAGGTTATGAAGCAAGTGCAACCTGGTAGTACCATGCAGCAGTTTACTCATGTAAGTTCATTTACTTACTTACTTACACACACACACACACGCCCAACAGCAACACAACCAAATTTTATGAATTAATATGATTATTTTGCTAATGCTTATGCCATAAAAAGATATTAATTTTAAAGATTTAAAGCACGAGTAGTGTGAGTAATTCAATATATTAAATGGATATATATTGTTATGCACAAGTGAATCATAAATGTTCAACATTATTCATTTCAGCTTCCATTTGTAGGTTACTAGATTGAAAATTTTATATTAAATATATATTATATATATATATTATATATATATTAAAATAATCAAAATTTCAATAATTTCACAATAAAGCAATATTTCTACTTAAATATGTTTATTTGTTTATCTCTTGTACACTATTTACTACCAATTTCAACAACCATTTTGAATGATTCGTTTTTAAATTTTACTATTATTGTATATTCAATCTTTCCCCTTGTTTTTAAACATATAGCGTAGTAGCATTTTAAGCATATTAGATGAAAAATCTATCTTATCAAAAGGATGTAATTTGAGTGTTTGTATAAAAACATAAACAAAAAAGTAAGGAGCTTGAAAAATTTGTTTATTTTACAGGTTTCTGCTGGACAAGCAGCTGCTCAACCAAGCCAAGTTGTGCTGGCCAAATCACCCCTTCAAACACGCGTGATTCCAGTGTCCTCCAGTGCTTTGAAGCAAACGATTCAAGTTGTGGCGGCTAGCACCGCTCAACTTCGCCAAGCGACGCCCGGTCAGGGAAAACCGATTGTCACTACAGCCAGAGCCAGTCCAGGCCCAAGCCAAGTTAGGCTTCAAACAATATCTCATCAAGCGCACGTCCAACAGCAAGTGTCGCAGCAACAACAGCAACAGCAGCAACAACAACAGCAACAGCAAACTTCCACCGATTCACAACCTAAATAAATGATTTTTTACGTAACTGATTTAAGGTGTAGAGTATAATAGCGATCGTGCTTCATTTTAAACGACAATTGTACGACGATACTTCCGTTGCAAAGATTTGCATTGTAAATTAAAAATTGAACATTCCATATTTGCTTCTAGATATTCTCAGCCCTTATGACCTTATGACCTTATGTAAAGTACGTGGATACGTCAGATTTTAAAACTGCATTCTTCGTGTTTGTATATTCAAATGTCTGTTCATTACTTAATTTTCATGCTGATTTTGATTTTCATATTTTCTGATAACAAATATACGATCTGAATTTAGCATTTAATATCAGAAAAGTAATACAAATAGATATTTCGCAATATTTAATTATATTCATAATTGATATTAAAGGTGATAATTATAGTTTAATAAAAGGTGTTCTTGTCGATAAAGTTGTAATAATTTTTTAAAAATTTGTAATTAAAGCATCAGGAAAAAATGCATAAATAAATCGGCAATTATTTGAACTTTCATTATCGGTAGACATGCTATTAAAAAAACTGATTTTTTAGATCTGTTCCTTGCAGAACATATGGTGTAGTTGATATTTAGATAATCATTATCTTACAATTTTTATGAGATAATGGAGTAAATGAGACTGATAATTCAATTTTCTGTCAATAGTAATGGAAAACTACGACAGTATTTTTGGATTTTCTCAAATTTGATTTCTCCCAAGTATATTTTATTTTTTAGCTTTCTAATAATTTTTCAAATTTAATTTCTTTTTGCTATTATTTAGCACATTTAAAGAATTTTATAGACATGTGTTGCTTATATTTGGATTGAAAGTGTAATAATATTAAAAACAAATAATTCAGTCAATAACAATAGTTAGAGACGATTACATTGTCACAACATTAAATAGCTAATATTGTACATATTCACTCGATTTTGTACTTATAAAATATCATAAGCAAATTGAGAATGAATTTATAAATTATGTGAAAACCATATGGATAGGCTTTTTAGAGGGGTAAAATATAACGAATGTTGTATTGCATTCGATGTATATAAGTAGTTAAAGCATACCTTTTTTTCAATGTAAATCTTTACAAAGTGAATACAAAATGTTCTTTACATGATTACTGTAATTGGTGAGGTTTAAATTTTTAAAATACCTTTTTTCAAAACGTTGCACTAAAGTCTATAAAGAACAAAAAATTGTACACACTCCAAACAGTATTTATAGGTTTTATTTTATATGCGCAGCGATTCTATTCTCCAATATTGGATTTAATAATCGATGTTTCAGATTTATAATTCTATTGCCATTACTACTCAGTGTCTGAACATAAAATAAAAATAGTGAATTATTATTTGTTATGCGCGTTTAAGAAATCGAAATAAAAATAATTTTAAGTTAAATTTGTATGTATTGTATAATATTTAAGTGCGCTCAGTAGAGTATAAGAGTAATTTGCAGCAGGGCAAAATGATAAGATTGTATCAATATTGTATATGTTTAATTCGTGTATTATAAATATTTCAAATAAATTTCTTCTACGAAGAGTTTCATTGTTTATTTATTATTAAAATTAATAATCGATTATAATTTTTACAAGATTTAAATTAGCAATTAAAAAAATATAAGGAACATATTTTTATTTTTAATTTTAACCATTAAATATTATGTAATTATTTTATTTTACATTAAATTTTAATTTATATGTTGTAATGCAATTATGATGAACAATACACCCTATAACCGTTAATCCAAACTAAGTCACTTTCCTTATTAAGGTGTTTATGTACTATTGTATCCATCTAAAATTATATATATGTATATATGGCTATATTATTTACTTATTAGTTTAATAAAAAAAATTTTGTAGGATAAAATTTAGAATCACATATATTAGGCATGATAAAGAAAAGTTAAAAACAATATTTTTCATTAAAAATTAAAAATTACAGAGTTAGTCTCAAAATTTATAGATATAAAGTTTTTCAATCATTTATACTTATATCAAGCCAATTAATTTATGAGTTTATTTCATAAAAAAAAGGGTAAGTAAAGAAAGTATCAAATATATGCATATTAATAGTTATGCATGTAATTAACATTAATTATATAACTAGAAATTGTAGTATATTATAAATATTGTTAGTATTATCAATAAAATATAGAATTGTAAAAAATATAAAATTTATAGAAATTTTATCTAACATTTCTATAAATTTATTTTATGCTTTTATAAATTAAAAATTTATAGTCATTGAAAATATAAACATATGCATGTATATATTTATTTAATAAAATTAAATTTTTATTGGGATACATACTTTTAGAACTTTTTTTTAAGTTTACTATATATTAAATAATTTTAATACTGATCTCAGAAAATATTATTTTTAGAAAATTAAATGTTCATTTTATACTCGGATATGCATTTACCTGTAAGTGCGTGTGCTGCGCATCAATTTATAAATGCTGAGTCAACGTTTTCACGGGAACGCTCGAATGGACATTTATTTGTCAATGTAAAAGTTTTTTTTGTCAAACTTGTACATAAAATATTACAATTCCAAAGCTCAACTATTTGAAATTTTCTAACTTGAACAGTGTATTTTTATCATATACTGTTATAATAGCAGAACGATTGTAATATATATATATATATATATATTTTTTCAACAAATTAACGACATAAAACTCAGATACTATATTTAACAAAGATTCTATAATTATTAATACAAATTTTTACTACTTTCTATTTATTTGTTAAGAATTAGTTATCAATTAAAATAATTTTATTTTCAATTAATCGGAATTTTAGTATGACTCATGTATGCACATTTATAAATAATTTTCTTATTTATTAAAGCCTATTAGGGCTTAAATTATTTATTAAAATAACGTTAATCTTATTCAGGTGATCGATAGTTGAATATATATATATATATATATATATATATATATATAATGTTTTCTAAATTAATTTTTATTTTATAATATCTAATTTTATTTTATAAAATCTAAATAAAATATTTCTCGTGTATTTAAAGCGAAAATTAAGATTTATTATATCAATGAAATGTAAGGTCTTATCTTAATTTTATTTATTTCTATTAAATTAATAACATAAAAATTTAACAGGATAAAAGAGATACTTTTATAAAGACATAATCAAATGTTTTTAAAAATTATTGTATGTATAAATTATTTTAAGAATACCGGCAGTGAATATAAAATTTAATGCTTGTTCTTAAATTATTTGAATTTTAAAGCCGTTTGAATTATATTGATTTTTTTCAAATTTTGAGCTTTACTAATAAACTTATACAAAACTTTCAGAATTTGAAAAAATAAAAAACTTCTCGAAGAACTGGAAGTTATTTATAACGATGTTTCTCAAACATTTGTTCAATCTACTTATGATCCATAGTAGACAATATAAATACAGACGGTTATTTTATTTATTGGCGAAGTACGATATTCGTTTTATGGATGTTGTATATTTATGACATTTTATACTATTGCGTTCAGCTAGTATGAACAAGAATAGCAAATTCAATCTTATTTATACATTTAGATTGTAAATCATTTTTTTTTTTTTTTGTTAGATTTTATTTAAATTTATCGTGAAAAATGCCTTCTTAGAAGTAGCATTACATTGAGCACGTAACACATTTTTATCTTTAAATATGAATTATTCTTTCTAAACTTGATAGATTCGTAAGATAGATTGTATTAGGCTGAATTGAGTGCTCAGTAAATAATGAATTTTATCTTATGTAGAGATCCGGATAAAAGTATTATTTCGATAATTTATATTATATATTATATTGGATGTTTAAACGTAAAACAAATTTATGTAATGCACTAATGCATAAATATTTGCCATGATTTAAAGATTTTGAAAGGTATATTATTTTTTTGTCGACATTTTATAATGTCGCATCTACTGTAAAAAAGGATAAAAGTAATGAAGTGCAAAAATTGAATGTGCAATTGCTATACTTAACCATCAGCGTCAGATTGAGTGATAAAATGAAATTACACGGAACAGCTAAAAAGATCGATTAATTGCCTTAGACATTAGCCTTAATCCTCTCATTACGGATATTTTAGTCCCAGCAATTCATTGACACCTGAAAATTGTCTCTACGGACATGAATTATTACTGTACAATATCGACAAATATTTTAGTAAATATATAAAATATCTAATTATTGAAACAGTTTTCGATCGATAAAGGTTTCTATTCAATATTATCTTGTCACTGTATTATCATTATTTTGAAATTTGAATTTATGTATATCATTGTATCCTACTTTTAACTGTGTAGGTATATTACAGTATGGTAAATTACTTGTCACATCAATAATTAATTAGTATACAGCTACGATGAGGCATTAGCTAACTATAAGGATTATAAGTTATGCTGATAACTATTTTTTGTTCACTTCGGTATTTTAATTCCCGAGATTATTCAAATATTGTTGAAAACATTTATATTTTGTAATAGGTGGTTGACTTGGTTTATTGTCATAGTACTTCCATTCATTACAACATATCTATTTGAAAGAAAACAACCTAAACTTTATCGACCAATTTTTACAATAAGTAATTGATAATTTTTTTATTTTATTACATTTTTTACAGTATACCTTATATTTATTGTCAATATTAAAAGATTAAAATATTATATATATTTACAAATTTTTTAAAATATATTATTATAAGATAATATATCTTTATTGTTGAAACACAAAATTGCGCTTTATCTTGGATTATTTAAAAAATTTACACGTTTTTTCATAAATAATTTATACATTAATAAATAACTGTATTGTAAATATTTTTATTCAATTTGTCCCTTATAACAAATTATTTATAATTATAATTTAATTTCAAATTCCTATAGTCAATTTATAAATATTTGCAATTTAATGTTTAAAATCTCAGTTAATTAAGTCTATACATGATGAATCTTAATATATAATAATAATTTATATTAATTATTTAAACAATAATAATTTATTTGTTTTAATATTTTTATGTAGCCAATAATGGCAGAGGATGAAGAAGATAAGGAGTATCGGTGGGAAACAGGTTATGAAAAAACATGGTAAGATTTAACAAATAATTCAATTTATACTTAAAATATATTTAAAATGTAATTTTTATATTATTTTATTTATATTTCATTAACTTTTGTTGTCTTTAGGGAAGCAATCAAAGAGGATGACCATGGAATGTTAGAAATCTCTGTTGCAGACATCATACATAAAGCAAAAAGGAAACGTCAACTAGAGAGAAAAGAAGGTTCACGTTTAGGAATGATGAGACATTTATATGTTATTCTTGATTGTTCTGAATCTATGACAAATCAAGATTTAAAACCCACTCGTTTTTTGTGTGCTCTAAAAGTATATAATTAGTAATGAAATTATATGAATTAACATAGCAATCATAATAATAATAATAATAATAATAATAATAATAATAATAATAATAATAATAATAAAATTAACAATATTAATAATCACATATAATTATATCTATTAATTTTATAAGTTTTTATAATATAATTTCAGCTTTTAGAAGATTTTATAGATGAATTCTTTTACCAAAATCCAATTAGTCAATTAGGTATTATTATAACAAGGAACAAAAGAGCTGAAAAAATCACAGATCTCACTGGCAATTCTAAAAAGCCACTTAAAGTAAAGTGTACAGTTTTTATGTTACATTTATTTCATTTTTTTTTTTTTTTTTTTTATAAATAGTCATTTAATGTAAATGTGAATGTAATAACATAATGCATTTTAGGATTTAAGAAATTTACAACAAACATCTTTTACTGGTGAACCATCGTTGCAAAACTCATTAGATATTGCGTTAAAAACATTAAAAATGTTACCATCGCATTCAAGTAAAGAAATTTTATTAATAATGGGTTCTTTAACTACTTGTGACCCTGGAGACATTGGAGAAACAATACAGGTTTTTGCTCTTTTTATGAAATTTATATAAAAAACATATATTTAAATAAATAGATGAACATTAACTTTTTTAAAACGTTTTGAGACTTTAAAAACTGAAGGAGTTAGATGTAGTGTCATTGGTTTAGCTGCAGAGTTAAATATTTGTAAAGTAATGGCTCTTAATACTGGTGGTGATCATGGAGTGGTATTAGATGATAAGCATTTCAAAGAGAAATTAACAGCACACGTTGATCCTCCACCTGCTGCAACACGATTAGATGCAGCTCTAGTCAAAATGGGGTTTCCCCATCATGCTTTACATGCTTCTACAACAGAATTATCCGTTGCTGTGTGCATGTGGTAAGTTCTTCACTCTAATTTAATTAATTTTCCATTGACATAAATTTATTATTTTCAATTAATTAAATTCATATAACGAATTATTAGTTTATTTAAAATTTACTGTTAATAGTCATGCAGATAAATTAGAAGAAAATTCAAGGTTTACCAATCCAGGTTATTTATGCCCTCAATGCCTTAGTAAGCATTGTGAATTACCAGTAGAATGCAGAGCTTGTGGACTTACGCTTGTATCAGCTCCGCACTTAGCTCGATCGTATCATTATTTATTTCCTATCAAACATTTTAAAGAGGAACAATATGAAGGAGTTCCATCAAGTTGTTATGCTTGTCAAAAATTTTTTGTTGAAACAGACAGAAAGGTAAATTTTTTTAAAGATTTTAAAAAAATTTAGTTTTTCAAATATAGTTATAATTTACAAATACATATACGTATTGCAGATATATGTTTGTGAAAAATGTAAGCAAATATTTTGTATGGATTGTGAAATTTTTATTCATGAATCTTTACACACCTGTCCTGGATGTGCGACAAACCCAGAAATTATGTTTAAATCCATAAATAATAGTAAAAATCCTTTATAGCTACTGTAGTCACCTTAATTTAAAATTTCTTTGCTATATTTCGTTTTGTGAAGTAGTAATTCAACGAAATCAGATTATGTAATAGTATGAACAATCCAGATCTCTCAGTAATTGTATGTATAAAATATTCACGATTTTTAGTTAAAAGCATTATAATAGTTATTATATTATAATGAATACATAATAAGGGAAAAATGTTATCATTACTAATTAAAAAGATTTTTATATTTTTAAAAAGATTTAAAAACAAGTATATAACAAATAAAAATTTGGTATTAATGTATAATAGAATGTTACATAAATTGTCATTTCTTATAAATACTGTTAACATTTATAGCTTATATAATTTTTTTAATATGTCGCAAACATTATGAAATTAATCTAGAAGGAAAAAGTTATTAAAAATTTTAAATTATTTGTAGCGTTTAAAAAATATACATTGTAATGATGAATTTTTTAATTTGCATCATAAAAAAATAAATAAACTTTTTTTTAACAAATTACAAACCAACAAAATGTCACTATGTTAAATTTAGCACTGCTTATAAATTTTATTATTCCAAATAAATTTTCTATTTGCATTATCAACCTATGATATTTTAAATAATTTATTTAACTGTATTATGAAATTTTTTATTTTATAATTTATACAATAAAAAGAAGTGCAATCTTATAATAATACAGAAAAATAATTAAAAATGTTTTGTTTATATTAAAGCATGTAAAAACTGTTAACAAAAACGTCTTGTTGATGTTTTGAACATTTTTTAAATTTTTTAAAATTGTTTGTCATAGAAATTGAAAAACGTTATTTTTGCAAATTCATTCAAGATTTTCTATTAGAACTTTTGTATGTATAATTGATTATAATATATTGTATGTATGTATATCACATGTATAATTACAATAAGTGTTATTATAAAATTAATATCATTTATGAAAAACAGAAGTATTATTGAAGTAATAAATCGCATTTGAAAACCTTTTAGAGCAAGGTGATTAATTTTTATAGTTAAATAAAAAAATTTCGATTGAATGCCAATATCTTACAATTATTATGAAATTGGAAATGCACGAAATGTATAATTAAATTAAGCTTCAAATTCAATCGCTTAAAAGCTCGCAGTCAAGAGAAATTCATATTTCATAAAAGAAAACTAAGCAGGAAATAGATAGTTTAATAGAAGAACTTGCTTGGTCGTGACTGTAGAGCAGGTAATGTCCGACGAAGGAAACCTTTGGCAAAGTTGTTACGTTGAGCGCTACGCGTGGTTAGAAGAGGAGGAGGTGGCGATGAAGGTGCAGAAGGAGGGGGTGGGCGCGCTTTTCTCTAATCGGTAGCTCGAGTGGACAGGTGCACAACTTTTATTAGTTTACGGGCGACCAACGTCACAAGTGCACGACTGATTTTGAATCAACCGCTCATACTTTTTGCATGCTGGTATTGAATCTAAGGAGGAAAAAATTCGGAAAGGTAGTTTTTTTGGTAAGTACCGTATCGATTATTTGTGTAACCGAATGTTTAATTCATTATTATAATTTATAAATTATTTATTCATTATAATAATAATATAAATTATTCATTATTTATAAAGATCAAAAATCAAAATTTCAGATGTCAGTTCATCGAAACGATTTATAAATTTTCATTTGGAATAATTAACAGATTGCTATAAAAAATCTTTAAATTGCATCTGTAGAAAGCAGAGAGCTTTTAATTCATTTTAATCAAGAACTAAGAACAAAATAGATCGCGTTGTAAATATTTTTATGCGCAACAGGTTTCGGGCGTGTGATTTTAATCAAGTAATAAATATCATTTATTGTTTTTATCCAAGATATTTTTTATGAAAATGCGGTTTACAATTATTTATAGTTGTTAGAAACTTACGCTTCTTCAGAACAATAATTGGTTAAATGTAAAGATATAATTCATATTAGAAGAAATATTTATTTGTAGTTTTAAATTGATAAGAGAAAAACTATTACTCAAACACGTTTCATATTCTAAAATAAGCTTATTTTTTTATAACAGTTTTGTTACACACGTTATGAATTTTTAATATTTAGATTAGGAGATATCGATGCTCTATAATAATATAACCAATTTTATGATGCTGCAAGAATATGACTGCAATACCAATGAATCATGATTTATTGCATTACATTCTTACTTTTTACAAATTAAAATTTAAAATTTAAAATTTTGGTATTACATAATTAGGAAATTTGATAAAAATAATATTTCTCTCAAATTTAATAAATTTGAATTGTAATTGTCCATTGAAATAAAATTAATATACCGAATCAAATTAATCGAGTAAATCTTTATTATTATAACTTAAAACGTAAATTACTTTTATAAAATAAAATTAAAATTAAAATTTGGTAAAATTGTAAAGAATGCATGTAGATAATATCCATATAATATATCTATTAATATACAGTACATAACTCAATTTTATTATCAGATTGAAGATAATGAACTCTATAATTTCAAGTGAATTTAATATTTTTTCTTTGTGTAAATTAGCACCGAAGATAATTAAGGTAGGGGTGATAAAACAATTTTTATATTATTTGTTTTTATATAACCTTTTTAAATATTATAAGTACAACTTATCTTTTAATTAAAAATGATACGACTAACAATAAAAATGATTAATAATGTTTGAAAAATACAAATATCAATAATAAAACTATTTAAGAAAATCAAAATATCTCAATAATTGCCGTAATAATGAAAAATTAACTTTTTAAAGCAATTAATTTTATTAGCATCTATACAAAATTACTCTATATCGAATGCAAACTTTATGTAAATTTCATATTGCGGAAAAAAAACAAAAATTGAAATTCTATGAATTTAAATATAATAATTAATGTATAAAGAAAAGCTTAATTGTCTGTAGTTATTTTCAATAAAGACACAATTTAAAATAAAATCATAGATCTTAACTTCATCACAAAGTAACTGTATATATTTTATATTTTTCTTTATAATTGAAAAATATTATTGCTATTATCTTAAAAGTTATACTATTCTATCAATACTTTTTTATACTTATTATATACATGTAGTTCAAAAATATGACAGATATAGATTAAAAATAATTTATATATAATATTTTTATAACAATATTTTAATAATAATTTAAAAATCAATATGTTCATTTTTCCTGTAATACTGTTCATATTCATATGTAAATATAAAAACATTGTTGTTCATAAAATGTATTTAAAATGAGCTATAAGTAACAAGTATAGAATATTTAAAATTAAGCTTTTGATCTATTGTTATATTAATTATCTATTGTTAAAAAAAAAAAAAAAAAAAAAAAAAAAAAAAAAAAATCAGTTCTTTCAGAATTTAAGAGCCTTTATTTCATTTTAAATTTATGATTTTAATAAAGAATTAAAGAAATATCCAAATTTTATTAAGTAATCTTGTTTGGCAAGTTAGATGTGTATTGTTTTAAATTTGATTAAGTAAGATATTATTGATGACTAATCTACATGCATAAAATCATACAAAAATTATATAAACACTACTTCTAAACTAAATTTTCAATTACAATATAAATTATTTCTTATCTGCAGATATATTTTAATTTATTAGTATTTTATTTTTCATTGAAGATTCATATTCAAATAAAATTAAGTTAAACAGAAATTTTAATATTTACAATTTCGACTTAAAATTTAAGCTGTCGATTAACCTTGAAATATCTCTGAAAGCATTTGCTAAGACTCTTTCAAGAGTCGTATATCTTTTTTATAATTTCATCTCTTTGATATTTTGTTACATGTATATCCCAGCAATGATTCGAATTTTTTTTCAGAAATATAAATTAGAATTTCATCGATGTTTTTACTACCCTCACTATTTGTAAAGCTGTTTATATTTGATTATAAATTTATTGATTCAATTCGTTTAAGACATGAAAATTCTTCAATTATATTATTTCTTACAATAATGATATAATTATAAATGTCACTAAATCTATGAATACAGTACAATAATAATATAAGATAAAAAATAACATTATTAATGAAAATAATTAATGGACATATTATAAATATTATAAGGAATAGAGTCTTTATGCACCTTTTTATACTTTGTGTGTAATGCTTGTTAATTCGCCATTTAGTAGTCCTGAAGATCTTACCATTAGTACTATAATGTTGCTAGGTCAAGAATTGTTGAGCGTTACCTTCAAGTAATAGATATGGCATATTACGGAGATTAGAGTATGAATGTCTTACAAATAATGGCAAAATTTTAAACAGATGTAGATTTTTTTATAATTCATATTGCTTGTGATAAGTATATTATTAATATTGTAATTTTTTCAACACATTAGATTTTTTTATTTTAATAGATTTTTTAATATAAATACATTAATTTTATTTTAAACTTTTTTTATATTTCACTAAATCGATTATACTAAAGCGTTTGGTTTGAAGTTCATTCAAAAGTGATTAAGCACTGCTTATTTATAAAAACGTATATATATAAAGTGTATATATATTATATATTATATTGTTAGTCAATGATGAAAGTTCAATATTATTTTTTTTTTATTTTTATCTCTAATGTTATGCAAATTAACTACGTTTTTACTATCAGCTATAGACAAATACTTTTGTGATGTTGATGATTAAGCGTAATAACTAAAAAATAAAACATTTTGCGACTTATAAAACATAAATTTTAATATTGAAAAGTATAACAAAAATTAAAATGTTAATCTTTAAAATGCAAGTAATTAATTGTATTCTTAGTTATAGTATTTTTTGTATTAAATAAATATTACGTATATGTTAAAAAATTATTTTTATTTTTTAAATAATTATAATACATACAATTAAGATGGTTTTAATAATGTTATAAAAATAACTTCTAGATACTTTAAATAATAAATTTTCTCTATTAATTTTGAAAATTATTACATATTAGTAATATATTTTAAAGATGTTACTAATTTTTTCTTATCTTATATTACGAATATTTATATTTTAAACTTTTAAATGTGGAAAATTATAAATATTTTAATCAATATTATGTATTTTTAAAAATATTTCATTTAAAACGTTGTATACTAATGTAGTATATTTAGAAAAGTTTTCTTGTTAAAAAATGACATAAAATTTACTATTTATTATATTTAAATGTAAGATTATTTATAACAAATTAAATATAATTGCTTATATATTTATACATTGAACTAACATAATTTCGATTGAATAAAATTTTTTAGATATTATATTAGTTAGTTTAAAAATTAATATTATTTCCAGGAAATTTTATATTTTTTTTATTTTTTATTTTTTTTACAATTCTTATTATATAAAATTTTCAGTATAAGAGTACTTTAAATATTAGAATATTATTATCAAATCAATACATTTTTCGAATGATAATTAAATTAATTTATCTATGTTTCATTTAAAGATTTAATTTATGTGATTAAATGAAATTATTTTTGTTCTATTATTAATATTATGTCAATTTTTTAAATAAAAAAATATGATCAATTACAATGATCTATAAAGATGTTTATTAATATTTTTATTATAAATGATATTTAAAAATATGTATCATTTTTTACATTTTTATTAAAATTAGATGATTTTATATAGCATAGAAAGTGCCACGTCCGATCGAGTAGATTATTGTAAATTATGACCATAAGAGCGAGGTTTCTGGTAGAAGGCACTGCAGAAATGTTTGTTCTGCTTTTATATAGAAGTACCCGTCATTTATAATAGGAAAACTTATGTAAGAATGTACACATATTTGCATATTCTAATAAGGAAATGAATGTTTTTATTTTTTGTTTTGTGAAATCGTGTGTATTATGTATTATATTTTTTCATCGTATGCTTACATTGTACAATTTAATATTTATCAAATTATCGAGTAATTTTAACAATATTGTTATTATTATTTATAGTATTATTAAAATAAATATCAGTATTTATAATTACTTTTAATAATATAACTGTCAAACGACAAATTCTAGAATATTTTTCTTTAAATTGATATGACTTAGAAATTAGTATAGTGTTCGTTCGAATTGAATAATATGAACTAATGGAAGTATAAAGGTAGTGAATGACTAAGAAAAAAGTATAATCAGTGCGATTAAATTATCCATAGTAGATTGTTCATTACTTTATATCGTTTATTTTTATGTTAAATCATAAAAACATTTGTTATTAGATTAAAAAAAAAAATTGTATTTTAATTTTGTACTTAAATTTTAATTTTGAATATTATTATTTCATTTGTATTGTTATACTCTACTGTAGTTGCACCAAAAGTTCCAAAAATATATAAACAATAATTTTTGGTTTTTCACAAGAAATTACTATAATTGTGTGTGTCATAAATGAAATTATTATTAACAAACTTATTTTTACGTGGATTATACTTATCACTAGGTAAATATAAGGTAAATGCTGAGAAAGTGATTGTTAATAATTTGAAAATCAAATTGACAGAAATTAATTGATAAATAAGAGTATTTAATTATTTGTAATCTGTATCAGTCATTTAATTTAAATATATTCGTATGTAGATTTAAATGAAATTTATTAAGTACAAAATTAATTTTTTTCAAAATTAAAAGTTGATAGAAATTTAAATTCAAATTTGATACATATCATTAAAAATTCAATGATAGAAATAAACAATTATTATTTATCCGTAAATAAAAAAATTCAATCAAGAATGTAAAATTTCAAAGATTTAAATTTTATATTATTTTGTATTTTCATATGCATATTAAATAAGTATAGATTTTTAAATACTTTTTATTCCGCTCAGTGAAGTGAAATATATAAATAAATATAATTAAAAATACATAAAAGCAATTAATCATTAACAATTGGTAGGGTTATATGTTTTCAGATAAAATTGTATTTTAGATAATAATTTAAAAATCGAAATAAATTATTTTGGAAATAAATAGAATATTTTTTATTGCATTTATTATAAAATATTTAATTCTCTATTTATATTATTATTATTATCAATTATATATATTAATTATATATATAGTAATATAATTTTATATACATATTAAGTATTTATGAAACAGTAAATATTGTTAATCTATTGATAGTATAATTAAAATTACGCACAAAAACATGAAATTCATAAGAATAACTTAAATTTTAAGTAGTTGTATACATTTTTAAAATAAAAAATATTCAAAATATTAATTACAAAAATATTTGAGAAATTATTATTGAAAATAGTACTTCTTATAAGAAAGATTTATTCTTTTTAATAAAACAAAAAATTCGTAAGATGTATAATCTTATATTTAATTTCAGAAACCTATGAGGTCATTATAATATTAATATAATATACACATTGTAATATACTATGTATAAACTAAATCAATCAAAAAATCATCTTATCAGTATAATGTGGTATGTACGTACATATGAAATATGATAAATCGGCAATATTAGATATAGTTATTTGCATTAATTTCATTTTTTCGAATAAAAAATATAATTTATTGAAAAATTAATGAAGCATCCTTACTGAGTATTTATATAAAAAATTAAGTTTCGTATTTAAAAAAATATATGTCACTGTTTAAAAACAGGACGATCTTATCAAAGCTTATTATTGCATATTTATTCATGCACGATAGCGGCGGGCGTTAACGTCAATAACTTTTTACTTTTGTCAAACTTCGGAGTCTTATCGTACGGGAATTCTGAATTCCTACAATCTATACGTCATAATAGGCACGCGAGTACAGGTTCATTTACAGATTCTTATATTTGCGAGAATAAGGTAATTATAGATAAGCTCCTAAAGGATTATTATCTCTCAAAGATAATAAAAAAGTAAATTGAAACTTTGATGCAATGCATAATTGCAGTAATAACGTTTTAAGTTTGAACGTTTTTTCTCTGTAAAATTACTTCACCCATACGCATGTTTTTGTATTATTATATGTAGATTATATAATAAGGTATTCAATTTTTAAATTCATAGTTATACAGTGTGTTTTATATAAAGTATGATTGTAATTTATTTGTAAAATATTAAATATACATAATTAGTATTTTTTAACGATATAAACTAATATATAATAGATGATAATATATAACAAATCAAATGTAATTAGAATGCATTTGCATTATACTGTTTATAATACAAAGTATTCTAAGCACTAATATAGCTAACCCAATGAATTGATATAGTAAACAAATATTTTACTTTAGTCATTCATACGATTATTTACAAAGATTAATCATTGTAAAATACTTTTAATTAATGCTTGTAAAATAAATTATTAGTCTTATAAAATATTATAAAAAGTTGAATATTTTATATGATTATTGTCTTTTCAAATATACTAGTAATCTTCAATTTTTATTAAATTATTATATATATGTATATATATATATATATATATATATAATATTGTAATATAGTTTATGCATAAATACATACAATATTATCCAACGACTCCAGAATGTACTAAAGTTATTTGTTAAATGTTATATCTTCGATTTTTAATTGATCTTATCAATTTATTACAATATTTGAAAATGAGTTTTCCGTTATAAAATAACAATATTTCTAAATTATTTACTTTATAAGTGTATGCTATTCTAAATTACCTGTCTCTATTTAATAATCAATAGTGTTTAATGAGGAAAGTTTAATAAAATTAGATAAAATATTATATAATTAATTTTAAAAAATGTTTACTTTGTTTGGTTAGTTCTAGTTCTATATTAAATAAAAATAAAATTACTGTAAAATATATATGAAGTATAACAATTTTAAATATTGTATTAAATGCTATAAATAGTTCATAATCTATATATTTAGAATAAATCAATTTTCTAATATAAATTAAAAAATTAAATCGAGCAGTATAATTTGTAATTTTTTTTTTTATTATAAATTATTTGTAACTCAAATTATTACAGTAAATATTACTTGATTATTAAATTTTTTATTATATTAACTACAAACTAATTTATATTATAAATTTTCTTATGCATTTTGCTCAATTTAAAACTTTATTGTTTGATGTTTGTTTAACAGGAAACACTATAAAGCTGGAAATTTATTATATTTACAATACTTGTCATTAATGTTTTTTTTTTTAAACATATTTAATATATTATTGTGATTTGTCACTGCTTATTTAAATAAAAACAAATTTTATTTCTTTACGTTGATTGTATTTTTTATAATTAATCTTAACAAGTTAATAATGAATGAGGAGAAACCGATAAGATAATTACTACTCATAATATCTATCAGTTTGCATATCAACGAAAAATAAAATCATAAATAATTTTACAATTCATACAATATTATGCAAAGTTCGTGTATATGAACGTAATTTTGAATGTGCAGTATATAAATAAGATAAACACAATTTGTTATTTAATATGCTTTTATTCATTTATCAACTCATTAAAAAGTTAAAAAAAAAATTAAATATTTGAAATTTATTGCCAACTAAAGAATAATATACCGCTAATTTTTTTTTTATTAAATTCATAAATAGATTCGTTTTGTAGTTAAAGCGAGATATTATTATATATTTATATTTATGCAATAATAAATTGTTTTATCTATTTAGTTAGAAAATGAAAATTCTTGTAAAATTAATTTTATAGCATAGAAGAAGCATGTAATCAATGTTATTTTTAATCGTTTATTTGAATCGGTAATGTTGTTGCATAGGATGCTACATTATTTTATACAACAAATACTTAATTATAAAATACTTATTTATAATAATATAATAATATTTATATATAAATTAAACATTTATATAATTTTTATCTTACGTAAGTATATCTTGAATTATAATTTTATTATTTTACTTTTATTCATAATAATTAGTTATGATTTTTATTAATGCTTAGATTTTACGCTTTGCGATTAATTTTAGTTTTGTATACTAACAGTAATCTATATAATATGTTAGGTATATCGTGATTCAATAAAGACAGCTAATACTGTATCATATTTGCATGTATTTTTTAAGTATCAATAACTGTGTCAACGATGAGTGTCAGTGATTATTGTGTACATAGTTTTTTCCATGCATCGTTTACAATAGGAAATATTATAAATATTTCAATTAAGATCCCTACTATTTTAGCAATTTTGTATTTAGTCATTTTTATAAATGTATCTAGAGTTTTCTAATTGTATTCGTTACAATCGATTACTAAATAAAAACTTATTTGCTGATTGATCTATTGATATTAAGATCAATCAATTCATAAATTGTATAGACTGAATGGTATAGTTTAATTGTATCAGTTTGACCATCGTCTAATATAGTTAAAAATATTTCGATTATTGTTTATGAAGTTAAAAATATTTTTTCACACTTTTTATATATGTATGTGAACAAATGAATTAAGTACTTTACTTTAAACATTTAGTAATTTTTCATAAAAGAGATCTTTATATAAGTAATGTTTGTCTAAATATTTTCGTATATGATTTATAATTAAACTGTGTTAAATATTTTGTTTTAAAGATTTGGAAATTAATTATATTCTAAAAAGTATATCAATTCATAACGTTTTCATCTAATTTATTAAATTCACTATTTTTCATATATTTTTATCATTTTTCATTTTTCATTATATTTCATTTCATTATATTTATATCATTTTTCACAAATATATACTTTTTTTTTTTTAATGAATACAACAGATAATTATTTTTTCATTAACAAAAATCTTTTTTTTTTATATATGAATATTTTTTAAATTAAATTACAGTATATATTTTAAACGAATAAAGGTATTAAATATGAAGAAATAAAAATATATGCATTAAAATTTTTAAAAATAAATTTTTAAAGTATATTTTTATTAATATTGAAAATTAATTGAAGTATTATAATAACCTGCAATAATAATCATATATTATATATATGATCAATTCTTATAAGATAAATTCGGAAAAAAGACCAAACCTTAAAATTTCTATTCCCTGTAGTAATAATAAAGTAACCAAGAATATTGAATGTTAATTAAATATTTAATTGATTTAAATTATTAACCTGAAATGAATTTTTGATTTTCTAAATGTACATTATATTTTTAGTAATATACAGTAAATTGAAATATATTTAGTAAATAGATTTTTTTAAATATTATATCTATTTGCCTTACTTTTGGTGTAAGGTGAAAAATTACGTATTATAGTTGAAAGATTAATACCGTAACAAAATATTTAGAATTAACATTAATATGATACTTTAACATGCTTAATCTTAAAGTCTCAATATTATTATCTTAGCTTTTAAATTTAAGTATATTGTATAACATTAAAAATAGAATTTTTTTTTATCCATTTTGATAAGATAAATTGTATTCATATAAACGTGGATCTAAAGGAAATTAAGAATTTATAAACTGTTTTTGATAACCCATTTGAAATTGAAACCCATTTGATAATCAAATTTTTCAGATATATCGGATCTACGAAGAATGATACCTGATCAATAAATCGTGCTCTATTGACATTAAAGAATAATTCATAAAGTGCTTAGTCAAATGTAATAAAAAAATTTATTGACGAAATGTTAAAAATGGTTACTTTTAGTAAATGCATAAGTAACACAAAAATTTTAAAAAGTTAAAGTCTGCAAAATAATAGATTTAGACATATTTAGATAGTGGATTGTACTCAGTGTAATATAGTATATTTAAAATATCAAGGGCATTAATGCTGAAGATATTTATTCTATTCGATTTTATATACATATTAATACTTTAAAACTTAAGTTCTGGTTATATCAATGCTTGTAGTTACACTATATTTGAATATAATTCGTATGGTATATATCGATACCTAAAATTATTTATAATGATTTTGTTATTAAGTTATTAAATTATTATTTTTCTATTTTAAATAAAATTGCATCTAATTTCAGCTGTTTTAAAATAAATAATCTGAATTCATTATTATATTTAACAAATTAACCAAATTTTTAGCACTTTAAACATTATTAAAGATGTTAATTTCTTTGTATTAAGGATACTTGAGGGTATTTTCAGAATTAATCATCACATAATTTCGTTTAAGTCATTTTTATTTTATTTTTTAATAAAAAGTATGATTCACAATAAATATTAATAAAAAATAAATTGCAATATGTATTTAAAATTAATTGATAATTTCAAGATTATACAACACATTGATTTTAAAATATATAATATAATATAATCTTCTTACATATATAACAATCAAACTATTAGTATAAAAGAAATAAAATCTGTTATTGACAATTTTTTTTATATTGATAATTATACTATATTTATTAGATTGTAAATTATTTATTAATACTAAAAATTGAAATTCCCACAATTAAATAGACAATATTATACATTAAATACATTATTTTAAAATAAATTCATTTTTATTATTGTATACAATATTGTTATTTAGTAATAAGAAATCATTAAATATAAATTAAGAATTTATCTGTTAGTTTACTTTGGACAAAATTAAGTACGTAAGTCAAGAACTACAATATAGACATTATATAACTTATTGAATTTACAAAATAATTATATTTTTTTAATAAGTACATTTTGTAAATTTTCTGAATTATCTAATATCTTAGATAAGAGAAAATACCCAAATAAATATTAATATCATGTTGTAGATTAGCCGTCTTGAAATAATAATGAAAGTGTTTGATATTGGTCAATAATAAAATAAAAATAAATACTTTTCGATCTATAGAATTATTTATATAAAGATATTTATGCAAAGTTATACGTATAATTAGTAATGACAATACGTTTTCCAACTTAAGAAATATCTTGTACTTTTATATAGTTATTAAAATTATTTGACGTTGCTTTAATAGGAATAAAAAGCTTATTAAATAGATACATTTCTTGATTAATATTTATATAAAACTAATTTTATTGTATTAAATTTAAATAAATTTTTAAGAAATTGAATATATTTCATTTTGCTTTAATTTCGATCATGTAATTATTATTATTATATATATAAATAAAATAAAATTTATATTAATTTAATTTTAATTCAAATCTTTGATTTAAATTGTATATATTAAATGATATAAATTAATGATGAAGTCTAATATATAACAATCAGTATTTATGCTTTTTTTTTTTTAAATAAAACTTGCTCATCCCATTATGATTTCTATATAAGATTTAGTAGGACATTACGAATTAATTTATACAACAAACTGTTCTAAGAAATTTTTGATAACTTTATTTTATCATATTAAATTTGTTTATTCATAGTAATTTTTATTATTAAAACATATTATATATATATATATCTAATATAATAATAATTACAAATTTTATTCAATTAATATATTCACATTTTTGACTTTTAAAGGAATTATTTTACGTTTTTATGTAAATATTGTATAATCAGGGCAAATTTTAAATTAATTTTGCCATTTAAGTTTTTGTAATTATTTATTACAATAAACATCTTTTTAATTACCACTTTTATTAATCTTTATAATTATTTAAGTAATTTAAGATTTTACACAAATACTTTATAATCTGTTCGAGGAAAATGGATACATTGCATATAAATTGTGATATAAGTTGATATTCCAGTTGATACACAACTATTATTGTTAAATAATTTAATGATATAATAAATTTTAGATTTAAAAGTAATAAGTTCTTTTTTTAATTTTTGTTAACCTTTGTTTCACTTTAAAAGTGTCTTCAGTATTTCGCGTTGATGAATTTGGGTCGTAACCTTGTGCAAGTACGTGAACCATACGGATAATAGCTGGAACAAAGTCAAGGATCTTGTATGCACTATTGCATTGAAATTAATTTTAGTCTATATCTTTGTTTTGCTTTATCAAACATGGTTTATTATTATTGGCAGCTGTCTTTTGATACATTGATATTATTTTCAGTATGTAATAATTATCAAGAATTTAGTATTGATATTCAAAATATCGTTTCAGTATATTGGTTTTTGCTAATAGCATAGTTGAAAGGATTTAGTTTAGGTTATTTTTCATTCAGTCTTCTATATATTTTCATTTACTTATCAATTTTAATGTAGGCCTGATAATAATAAGACAGAACTTTTATTTAATGAATAGTTTTAGAGAATAATCGATATATACTTTAACCATTTTTAATTTCCTTCAATTATTACATTTATGTATACCGAAATTTTATATACATGTATATTTTGAATTTCAATAAATTTATAAATAATCATATTCAATAAACCTGACCGCAATATTAATAAAAACTTTAATTACACTACACTAAATATTAAAAACATAGACTATTATTTATATTACAAATATTGCTGTATTTATTGTGCTATCATAAAATTTACATTTTTTATACAAAGGAAATTAAGTTATTAATTATGTTTCTTGTAATATTGTTATTTAAAATGTAGCCTCCATAGAGAAAAATTTGAAGTAAATTCCAATATTTTTAGAACTCCAATGTTATGATAATATATAAAAGTATGGCAAAAGTTCCAAAATCGCATCCTTTTTATTATCCATTTTTGATGTAATTAGTAGTTGTAGATTGACATGAATATATATAAGTGTTGCTTTTATGATTTATTAATTTTTATATTGAGCATAAAAAGTTCATTAGTATTTTATAGAAGAGGAACATTTGCTATTGAATAATGGGAAATGGTACGAGGACAATGGTTATCAAAGTATGAGCTTTGACTTCCACTTAGATACTGGCTTTGTTGTGAATTTTTTTTATATTATATCATATTGGAATGTGACTTTACTTGATTATAATTATTTAAATTATATTAGATAGAGATATTTGTTTATTAATATTATTGAAAATATTATTTATTTAATTGCTTTTTTTTTAGATTTTTGAGTGATATTTCTATTTTCCTTATATTTTAAACAAACAAATAAATAAATATATATATATATATGATTAACAGATATTCATAAAAAACAAAAAATACTCGATTATTTATATATTTACGTATGCAGTTTCCACAATTTAATCATACCAGAATACTATTCTTTAATTCGTTAGAAATCTCTACATTACTTTTAGTTTTATACTATTAACTTACAAGTTCGAAAACAATAAAGAAAACTCAAAATATAAAATGACTTATTTTTATTTACGTTTAAAAAGTTTCAATTAAATTTTCTTAAACAAAATTTTTTAGATACCTAACTTTAACATTAATTTATAATTTTCTTGTACATTTATCAACAATAAAAAATTGGTCGGGATACTTGATTTAAAACATCAAATACACAATACATAATTTATAAAAATTCAAATGCAATTGCCTATATTATACGAAAACAATAAAAATACATTTTTTCAAATTTTGAATCTTTTTTAAATTAAAATTGTATTATTTCATAAAAAATGCATTTATATTAAGAAGATTTAACTAAAAATACGGAGATAAATATGCAAAACAAATTACTTAAACTGAAACTAAATCGTTTTATTTAGATTATTTAAATTGTCTTTAGTATGATTGAATTGCGAAATAAAAATAAAAGATAATATTAAAATAATATAAAAATATGAGAATTAAACAAGTTTAAAGATAATTTAGCATTCATATTATCAATTATTAATCAGAAAATATTTAACATATCAAATATTTTTGTCTTATATATCGCATAATATATTATCTCTTTAAGATTATAAAAGAGAAAATCAGATTAAAATAAAAAGTATTTAGATGACAATCTTCTGATTCGTAAAGATAAAAACAGAAAAACCAGTTGATTTTTAATAACCACCTTAGAAATATATTTAAATCAAATAATTGTATTATTTATTATGCTAAATAACAATATGTCTTTTTTAGTAGTATTCAATTTCCAATGTCTTGCATAATATTGAAAAAATGTTTGCAATAATATCAGAATTCCTTCATTTCTAAATAAAAGTGATTTTTATGAAATATATATATTTAGTACTAAAATATATATTTTTCTGTATGTGTTAAATTGTGGATGACTTTATTATTAATTACCCTAATTTAATTTTATGTTTTGAAGTTTCTTCATTTGTACGTTTAGTGTAAAATGTTAAGTTTAAATATTTTTACTATTATTTTTATGTAGTATATTGAAAGGTTTATGCACAGTAATTATTTTATAAAAATGAATATTTAGTTTGAAAGTGAAAGACTTTTTAAATGCTTTATTCAATTTAAATCATATTAAAAACAATAATAAAGAATATATTTAAAAATTATATACTTTATCTATAAAGCTAGGTTATTGATTCGTAGAAATTTCATAAGTATGGATAGTCTCAATTGCTTAAACAAAATAATATTTATCCTTATTTAATTAAGGGTATTTTTTCAACAAATACATATATATATATATATATATATGTGTATATAAAATAATTATTATAATGTATAAGATATATAATATTACAAATTAAATACATATATTATATTAAAAATTAAAAAATAATCTAGTCAATGAAAACTTATTACAAAGTGATAATCGTAAAATTATTGAATAAGAATATACTATTCGACTTTTACATTATTAAAGTTTATTTTAATTTGAAAAATCGTCTAAAATTCTTCTTACAATTTCATATTATCAAAAAAATAAGATATATAAATTTAGAGAAAGAAAATTCTGCGTTCATGTGAAATAATAATAAGTGTGATAATAATCTTAATCTAATACAATGACTTAAAATAGTGAAAACATTGATTTTTTAAGGTGATTTTGTAAAATCTTTCACAATTTTAGTATCGATATATTTTCTATACATCGAGGTTAGCTAAATGAAACACAAAAATTTATATAAAAATATTTATATAAATTTTATTTTAAAATACAATAATTTGAAATGAATATTTTTTACGCAAGTTTTTACTTTAATTTTTTGAACATCAAAAATAATAATTCTGCTGCAATGTTTTTTTTTTTTGTAAATAATATTTAAAATATTTTTAAAAATTTCAAATAAATTAGTAATTGCATTTTACAGTACTTCTATACATTTTATTATAATAATAATTCATAGATTAAGCATATACAAATATTTTATTTTTATTGAAATAAAACAAATTTGAAGTAAAGCATCTAATCGAATGTTTAAGTAATTGCAATTTTATTAGATGTTTATTGTACGAACTAGTATTAAAGCGTTTAAATTATGAAAGATTTTTATGTCGTTGATTTGATATATAGGCCACGGTCGTATAAATTGCACTGTAGGTTTCGCAAAATAAAGCTAAATTATTACAAAATAGCCATATTAAATTGCATAACTGAGCGTTATTATACTTGTACTATATTGAACTAGATTTTAACATTAGATGACATTTTTTATCTTTATATTTTGAAAATCTTAATAATCACTACTAATGTTTTATAATAGTAAATGATTATGGTCTCTAACTTATCTTTTAAATTTTCTATTTAGTATTAAAAAAAAAAATTGTTTAATTAATTAAATTTCTAATTTAATTACTTACATATTAGCATAAATAGTTTTAAAAATAATCGTAATATAAATGTTTCTTTCAATTTGAAATTTATGTGTTTCAAATTTTCCAAAGCAACATTGCAGATGAATATTGAATTACTCGATTATTACATATTTTTATTTGTATTTCTCTCAGCAGCATATTTAATATGTACGAATATACTTATCTAATCTGAAATTTTAAATCTATCAATGTTTACTTATCAAGTTTGATCTTTTAGAACATTTCACTACAAATGAGTGAAATAAAATTTTTTGTGTAGAATAAGTATTTAAATAGATTAATGTTTTTCTCAAGGCTTAAACATACTTAAAAACTACTATTTATTAATCATGTTAGTAGTCTATGAGTATACTTTATGAATAACATATTTAAATAGCTTAAGCTTATTTTTTGTAATTGACTTTTATAATTTTTTGTATTATTTTACAATTATATTTATTATTTTATAATTATATGTTTTATTTAATATTTTGTTTAAAAGATATTTTATTAAAGTGTTTTAAACATAAATTTATGTTCAAATATTCATACAGATATTTTTTTAAATATGAAATTTAATTTCAATTAAATATATTTTTTAATATCGATTATTTTAAGTACAATGTTCTTCTTATATCGAAACATAAATCTACATTTCTCTCATTATCAACATCATCAACATTATTATTTCTGTCAATATTGTAGTTTAAATAGATGTCTGTAAATAAAATTGTTACCTATTTAGAATAAACACAATATTTACCCGACTTTATTAAACTAAATTAATTTAGGCAATTTAATTTTAATGATTAACGTTAAGTGAAATTTTAAAAAAATTATATTTCTTAAGGACAAAATTATTTAGTCGAGTAAACTCATATTTCTAAATTAATTTTTATATTAAAATTTGCTATTTTAATACATAAACAGTAATATATTTTTAAATGAACTATATTTTTTTATAAACAAATATAATTTTAACAAAAAATATTTTTTATATATCTTTTATTGATTTCTTTTTAAAATATTAAAAAAAATTTGAGTATGATTGCTATTTATTTACTTTTTCTAAACAAAATTAATATAAAATTTTTAGATCGATAACTGTTATAATAGGGAAGAAGTTAACTTTGTTAGACAATTTTTTCAATGTAAGAATAATTAATGTCTGTATTAATTGCAATTATTTTTTAGTATTCTAGCATATTTTTTTAGCCAAATTTTTAAAATCTATCATTTAATGTAAAAATTAAAACTTGCATTTATAAATAATACAGTCGACTTTTATATATCTATTATTTTAATTAATTATTTGAATCGTACCGAACCGAACAGAAAATTGATTTTTTAAATTTGTCATAACAAATAAATTACGATATTTACTTTTATATTGTATATCGTTGAATTTATTATTAGTATTTTGGAATTATTTTAAAGATTTTTTGAAAGGTGTAATATTGAAAACGAAGTCTATGATTAATACGAATGTATATTAAAAATTTAAACATCGTTTTCAATTTTTTTTTTCAATTTTAATACAAAATAATTTATAATTTTAAGTAATATAAAATATAATTAAAAGCATTTAAATAAACATTACAAAGATTATTGATGATTTCAATACAAATAATAAACATATGTTAAGTAATGAAAATTCTGTGTACGATTTTGAATTGTCGTATTAAAATGAGAGTAAGATATTTTATAACAAATTTATTGTTAATAATCTTAGCTCGCACCTATTAAATTCATGTTCATATTCATTAAAAAACAAAAGTTGAATAGAATATCAATTATAATCAATGATAATCAATTCAATGGCTATTTGTATGCATGTAACTAATGAATATATGATTCAGTTTAATGCATACTATTAATAAATAATGTTATTGAAAATAATAAATATTTTAAATAATGTATTATGTTGACTTTTCCTCTTAAAGCTGTTTCATTATTGAAACATTTATAAATTATAATGACTTTACAAAGTATATTGAAGTTCTCTATTTCAATTAAGATATATATATATATATATATGGTATTTGAGTTAGTATTGAAGAGACATTTTTAAATTTCGATAATTATGTTTTTAAAATAAGTTACTAATTTTTTAATTATAAGTATGTATAATGGACAATAGTGTAATATTATCCAGGAGAATGATTTTTCATTATAAAATTACACAAAACTTTTTCCGACTTTCCATTTTAAAATAATGTTGATTTGTTTGTACATTGTGAACCAACATTCCATGCTTAATGTATTTGCTTATTAGTTCATTACGATAACCATCTATAGGAATTAGAAGATTGCTTAAAATCATATGGCAATAGTTAAAGATAGAATATTAACCATTTTTATGAATTAAAATCTCAAACGATAATAATATGAAAATGCAGATCTAATAGACGGTGAACAAAAAGAGACGAGATTAAATATGAAAGGATGTTCGATATGGAAGGCGCTGTCGAGGCGGCGGGTGGACAGTGAGCTGGACAAATCTAGTGAACTTGCCCGAGTTCTGGGACTTGTCGATCTTACGGCTCTCGGCGTCGGTTCGACACTTGGCCTTGGCGTCTACGTTTTGGCTGGGAGTGTTGCTAAGGAAACCGCTGGCCCGGCTGTTTGTATATCCTTCCTCATAGCTGCCGTCGCTTCGGCTTTCGCCGGTAATATCACGCTTATGTTTTCCTTTTATAACTTTGTCATGACAATGATATTACTGTAAGAATACCTATTTACGGCAATATTTGTTCACACTTCGTGTTTTTGTATTAATTTAATGCCATATTTTTGTCTTATTAACAAGTCAATGCATTTCTGTTATTATACAAATAATAAATAGCATTATTCATATTATTTTATGTATATATATATATATATATATATATATATATATTCCAATATCGAATATGATAATTATAACAATTAAATTAATTCTATAATTAAATTATACTTTGCATATACTTCATACATTTAGTTTTTCTTTAAACATATTATTATTATTATTATGTACATTTATATGCATTTAGGAATGTGTTACGCTGAATTTTCCTCAAGAGTACCTAAGGCAGGATCTGCGTACGTTTACAGTTATGTAACTGTGGGAGAATTTATTGCTTTTGTAATTGGTTGGAATCTAATACTGGAATATGTTATAGGTAAATTTTACTTTTACTTTAAGATTATTTTAATTGTCATTGTAGGATATTCTTAGATAGTATTTAAAACAAATTCTTTTTTAATTTATATGTGTAATATTAATAGTGTCTGTTGCTTATATAACTGATTGAATTATAGCTTGTTTAAAAATTTAAAATCTTCGCATCGATCGTAAATACATACATTTTAACTATAATTGTATATAAATAAATAGAATATGAAAAAATAAAGTAATAAAATCGTAGATAATAAAGTTACTTTAACGTGTACTATATAAGGAATATAAGGTCTAAAAGAATAATATTCTATCATAAACCTTTATATTGCGTAAGATTAAAATGCATATTTAATTACTTAATAAAATACATAAAATTGTATTACCAGTATAGTTATAACGTTTACATTAGTAAACAATGTAGCATTATATCTTTTTGATTATATAGTCATGAAAAAATTATAAAATTATCTTGTGATTGTATTAATTAAACGCAATATATTATAGAGTATACATATTAATCAGATAAATAATACTATTGAATAATGAAATAGCTTGTTCGTTGTTGATAGGTACCGCAAGTATGGCTAGAGGTGTAAGTAGTTACATCGACGTTCTTACAAACTACACAATACAAAGTGCGCTGCAGTCCGTGATGCCAATCCATGTATCCTTTCTCTCTCAATATCCGGATTTTTTTGCTCTTTTCATGGTTATTCTGCTAACAATATTTCTTAGCATTGGTGTCAAGGAATCATCAATGTTAAATAATATTTTTACCACAATTAACTTGATTACCATTACGATTATCGTAATCTCTGGAAGTATCAAAGGTAGACAATGATATTAAGATGAGCTGATATTATGATATTTGCTCTGTCAAAATGGAATTTTATTATCAAAATTGAATTTAATTATTGATGTATAAATATTAATCTAGCTATTTTTCAACAATATTACTTAAAATGGTTGATCTGTCCTTACACGTGCATGAGCAAAATATGTAAAAATATAAAAAGAAAAATAAATTAGAAAATAAAAAAGTATAGGAATGTAATTTAAATATAAAAATCATATAAATATATAATAAAATTTGCAACTATAAAATCAGATGTTGAAAGTAATTTTTGAACATGTATATTATAATATATTTTTTGTGAAATCGTTATAATAATGAACGATATAATTGATGACTATATACAGTATTATATTAGCAAGTTTTCTAAAAAAAAAAACTTCCTAAAATATCTTCTCTATTAACATTGAAGTGATTTTACTTTTATAATTGTAATCTATTCAATTTTATTATTAATAATAAAATATTACATTTACATATTTTTTAAACCAGTTTTCTCAATTTATATAGAGAGATATAGTTTTATCGAACATTAATTTTACTCGGTATAAGCAATAATGCATTTGTGTTATGTAATTATTGTTAAATGCCATTTTCATTTAACCTTCTTGATCTTATCAGGAATTATGCTTTAAAAATTATTATATATAACGTATATTATGTATAATTTTAGCGGACGTAGGTAATTGGTCAATAGATCCAGTGACCATACCTCAGAATGTAACGAATCCTGGTTCAGGAGGTTTTATGCCTTTTGGAATAAAAGGTGTGATGGAAGGAGCGGCCATCTGTTTTTACGGATTCGTTGGCTTCGATGCCGTAGCGACAACTGGCGAAGAAGCGAAAAATCCTCAACGAAACATCCCTATTGCTATTATCATTTCATTGACGATTATATTTCTAGCTTACTTTAGCATCTCCACTGTACTTACTATGATGTGGCCCTATTACGATCAGGTTCGCCTTTATCATTGATTCTAATTCAAGCATTATACAGTACGATATTGCGCTTACGCTAAAAAAATCTATCTACTTGATTATGTTAGAGAAACTTAAAAATCGAAGAAATATTCAATGATGAAATGAAATTACACATTATAATACTTCAAAAGATTAATCTTAATTTACAATAAAACTTAAAATTCATTTTAATTGCATCACTGTTTTAAAAAGTTTTCACGAGGATATTTATACATGTATAATAATATAATATAACATCTAAACATATAAAATATCCTCTACTGTATTATATTTATTTTTTTTTTTTAATGACGAGGGTAAAAATAAGGGAATAAAAAATGATAATGTATAAGAAATAATTGATTTTTTGTTATTAATAAATAATACTCACTAGATGGTACTCGATTGCTAATATCAATAGTTATAATAAAAATATTACTAAAATATATTAATAAAATAGTTTATCATATATAAAGTTTTACAAATTAACGAGGTTTCATAAATAAACAAATTTGTAAATTAATATAATATTAAGGGATTCTACAGTCGATAACAATGTGAAATATATATTATTAGAATTACAGACTAAGTAAAAAGTAAGTGAAACAATTGTTCATAATCTGTATTTTATACATTATAATTAAACGCAGGGAAAATTGACAAATTAAAATTGCGATCCCTTTCAAATGAGAGGTAAAATGCGGTAATAATAATAAAAACTCTAATAGGAATCTTCAATTAAATATTAAAATGCTTTCGCAGGATGTGCAAGCTCCATTCCCCTATGTGTACGATCAAATTGGTTGGACAACTATTAAGTGGATCGTCAATATTGGCGCAGTATTTGCCTTATGCACCAGCTTACTCGGAGCCATGTTCCCTCTTCCTCGTGTGCTCTATGCTATGGCCAACGATGGAATAATCTTCAAATTCCTCGCTATTATTAATCCAAGGACCATGACACCTGTTCTTGGAACAATAATTTCTGGCTTACTTACTGGTTAGTCAATGATATTGGATTTCGCCTTTAAAAAAGTAGCATCAACATATTTGAATAGTAACTTAATGCGACATACTACTTTTTTCTTTACTAAAATTCTCATTACCAGAGATTTTTTTCACACAGATTTTCATCACATTATGTGAAATATTATAAATACTTAATAAAATAAAATAAAATATATAAATATATAAACATTAAATACACGTTCAAAAGTTTGGAATATACAGTCATCCTCAATAGTCTGAAAATACCATTACCAAATATTTAGTAAAAATGTAACAAATTGATCAGTTAACTTAATTTCATTAAACAAACAATCGTTCCTCATAAGATTATTCTACACAGAAATTTGAAAAAAATTAATTAATAATTGATAATCAGTTTTTTTTTTTTTAAATGTCATTACCGTATAGTTGATAGAGGCTTTTCAACAAAAGAAATTTGTGACCATATTTTATGGTCTCAAATATATTACATTAAAAAAAAAAGTAATTTAATATACAAAATAAAGAAAGCCTCATTAACTTAGAAAAATGTTTGAAAGATATGGTTAAAGATATATTTTTTAAAACATATTTTCCATGCGAATATATTACAGCGTTTAAAAGTAAAACATACGAATAATCAAAATTTAATTTAGTTAACTATAGCTTTGGCATATTCCGGATTCAATTATAATAATTATTTAATTCATCAGTAATACCTAATAAAGTATCGGTATGCTAAAGATTTGTAGGCTAGACTTATTGAATGAAATAATTACATAAGTAATGAAAAGTATGTTTCGGTTTTCTTCGTAATGCCATATATTAAATCGAAAATATATTAATTCACTAAATTTTGAATAAATACTTCAACCAACGTTAGACTTTGACTTTATTGTTTCGATAACCCAGTGGCAATGCAATATTTCATCATTGTATGAAATAAATAATAATGTTAACAATATAAAACGAATATATTTAAATTTATAATATATTTGAAGTATATTTAAAAATTATAATTTTTATAAATTTTTTAAGAAACTTCTATTAAAATTATATAATATTCCCATCTCATTATTCTCGTTATTAAACTGAATTTTTTATAAATTAGAATAATTATTATTGTAAATATTATTATGGTTCTCTATTAATTAATTAATACATTAATGATTAATTTTTAAATACAAAAGCTTGAATTTTCTTTTATAAGAAGTTTATATTTTTTCAACAGGTATAATGACTCTTCTTTTTGATTTGCAACAACTTATAAACATGATGTCAATTGGAACACTTCTAGCTTATACAATAGTAGCTGTATCAGTCTTAATTTTAAGGTAATTCTTCCTTTCCAAATTAGTATATTCTAAAATTAATCTTCGATTACAACCTTAAAATACCCAGTGATATTTTTAAAAGTTATATTATTATTTATATTAAAATTTGAATAAATTAATATGAAAGTTTTTTATATTGTAAATTTTTAAATTTACTATTAAGTATTAAATATTGGTAAAATCAAGAATTTAAAATGATAATTTTTTTATTAAGAAATAAAATAGAAATGCTTAAAAATATAAGAGTAATAATAATGCAATAATATTAAAAATTATGTGCAAAAATACATTGTGATTTTAGTGATCTATAATAATAAATTACAATGAAAAATGTAGGCTCTGTTTATTGGTAGTAGCCTTTTTAAATAATTAGTTAGTATGATATGTTAAAAATTATATTATCTATAAATGTTAATATATTTGAATAATTTAAAGATACCAAAAGAAAACATCGATTACGAAAGCATCCAGCAACAAAACAAGTAATTCCTTATATTTTAAATCTTTCTATTATTTCAAACAAATATTCAATCTTCACAACCAGAAAGAGCCAACGGATTTCTCGACGTCAATTGCAAAATATGGTGTTTTATTTTTTGGTATACAACAGCTCATTCTAACTTTTCATCTACATTTAATACAAACGTACATCTAGATTAAAATTATTTTTTTATTTTAGGCATCGTTATGTTCATTATTGGTTTGATGTTTAACAACTCCAATTTATTTTCTAAAACAATATTAATAATCACACTTACGATAATGCTATTATTCGCTGTACTTTGTACCATAGCAATAGGCAAACAACCCGTTCAAGAAGTTGAATTATCTTTTAAGGTATGCACGTGATGCGACAAATTTATGCTACAAATATACGCAGATTCTTATGCGTATGTTGAATAATTGAAAATTATATATTATCTATTTGATATAGGTTCCATTAGTACCACTAATACCGTGCATTAGTATTATTATAAATCTTTATTTAATGCTGCAATTGGATGTATTTACGTGGATAAGATTTCTTATATGGATGCTCATAGGTAAACTATTTTTTTTTAATTATGATTAGTTTGCTTTTGCAGCAATAACTTTATATATCTTATTATGTATTGAATTGACCAATTTTCTTTTCTTTTTAAATACTTCATTTTCTATTATATAAATATTATTAATTTCTGAATTCAAAAATTCAACTTTGTCTAAACTAATTTATAACAAAAAGCTATTGCCTGTATTATAAATTTCATTTTATTTGAATATATTTTAAAAAGTTTTTAAAAAGAAAATTCTAAATATCAATATTTCAAGATAATCTTATTTATAACTAGAAATTTCTTTAATTTTGCAAATAATTTTTAAAATAATAATACAAATCAATATCATTATTAATTATTATAAAAAATGAATGAACGATTAATTATAAATTATTATTTATCATAGTTAAAATTTCATAACATACTTTGAATTAACTTATTGATTGTATGAAATAACTTAGTGTTGCAAATTAAAATTTAAATAATTCTAATTAATATAAAATATTTTTTTTTAAATACAATAAATTATAACTAGTCGTTATATATGTGAATATTTATAACTCGACAATTCACTTAATTATTTTAAAAATTGTAAGCTGATCTAATATTCACAAATATTATTAGTAATTATTAATGTAAATATTATAAAATAATGATGCATCAATGATAATATAATTCAAGATTTTTTTGTACAATAATTTATATATCTTTTATATGTTTAGGTTTCTGTATTTATTTTTTTTACGGAGTTAAACACAGTGTACAAGGTGAACGGGATCGACTAGAGGAGGAGGCGCTGGAACGAAAGTACGCTAATCAAGTTCAAATTGTTACTAAGTGCTAGTACATGCTATTTATGTACGCATACATATAAGTAATAGAATATTATTTAACAGCAGTATTATTAATAATAAAAAGAGAAAGTTTCAAACACTTTTTGGAAAACACTAAATTAATTTCTGAATTTAGACAACAATAATTTTTCAAAGAAATTAATATGAAATACTTATATATATATGTATATATATATATATATATATATTCTTATTGTTGTATATACGTATGTATGCATGTATGTGTGTAAATACACATAGATGAATAACGGGTATTATCATTATCATTATCATTATTATTATATTGTTATTGTTGTTACTACTACCATCACTATTACTATTACTATTACTATTATTACAACTGGTAATATACAACGATTACCCCAACTGTACTACAACTACTGCTACTTCTACTACTACTAGAACTACTACACTGCTACTGCTACTGCTACTACTGATATTACTTCAGTACTACTCTACGACTATTATTATTACTTTTATTGTTGTGTAAAAATAGATAAAAATATTATTTTACTTTGTTATATATTTGATTGAAATCAATTACTCTAACAATGCAATAAATTTATGATATTTTAAAATTAAAATATAAAAATTCAAAAATTATTTGTATTGTTAGAAAGACATTTTTTTATTTGTGTAAAAATCAATTTCATATTATAAATAATTTATATTAAATTGTATAAAATCTTATTAAAAACACTATTAAATATAAAATAATTATATATGTATATATATAATTTTTATACATAAATTTATATAAATGTATATATTTATACATAAACTATACATAAATTGAAAATAATATTATAGTAATTTCTTTTTCTTTTCATTTTAAAACAAAAACGAATTACAATTGTTTATACCGTAAGAACATTTATTTTATGTTCCTACAGTACTTTCCACACGTTAGTAAAAATGTGTTCAATTTGCTATTAAAATTAATAATTCTAAAATTATGTTTATTCTACGAAATTTTTGTATTTAAATTTTTATTTATTAAATATTTTACAATGTTAAATAATAAACCATTTATATAAAAAATATTTAATAAATGCAATGAAAACATTCTTTTAAAATTATTTAATCAATAAAGATATTTTAATAATATACAATATCATAGTCATTAAGATTCTCGAATTTGGGCTGTGTTGGTTCGTTATTTTATATTTTAATGTATCGTACGAAGAAAACGTGTCATTATCAATGTAACGTTTTTATGAACACTATTATTATAATTATTCATATGAATAATAATTTATATGTGTACATGGTAATTTAAACGTTTCCATGTATGTAGTGTAATGATTGTGAACAATGTACTTAAGAAAATGTTTATATTTCAATTGTATAATTTTATAATATATCTGTATAATAAATTAAATTAATAGGTGCTTAACTTAATGATATTTTGAATATTTATTTGATTCTGATTATGTAATATATATTATTTATATAGAATTAGTTATGTTAATATTAATCATAAATAGGGCGTATACATGTGTATACGTGTTATTTCAATGCGAGCACCCACGTGCGCGTATATACACTGCCTATCCATTATTTCTTAGTGCACAATAATGTATATAGTATGTGTCTGCGCGCGAGTATATGTATGAATATCGTTACATATCAAATAATACTTAAGTGACAGCATATTACAGAATTATAGTATACAAAACAATTAAGACAATAATTTTAATTGAAGTCGCTATTAAAGTATTCTTTTTCGAATTGAGATATTATCATTTTATAATTATTAAACAATATTACATATTATACAAATAAAATATAACATAAATTCAGTCTATTATATTATATAAAAACTATATAATTTTCTGTTTATAATCTATTTGTTTTTTTTAATGACAAATCAAAATATTTTTTTACAAAATTGCAAAGACGATTATTAGATTTATATAAATAAGTATGATATTTGTGATAAAATATATAATAATATAATAATAATAGCAAAGCATAAAATCTTATCTTATAAGATTAATAAAATTATTTTTTAGTTTAAAAATATTTATAACTTGTATTTGGCATAACTACTACACAATATATTATTTTAAACATTTACCATAATTACTATTATTTACAAATTTTGATAGTGAAATTTTGAATTCTGTTTATAATAATAACTAAAATCATTCTACTAGTAAGAATTTCAATAATATAAAGTGAAAGAATTATTACAGATATTCAAATATGGAGGATAAATGATAATAATGTAAATACGTGACTTCATTTACATCTACTTCATTTTATTTGTAAGACTTCGGATGTTCACAGATTGCCAGTTTGCCTAATAAGAAAAAATAAGTCGTTTATATTGGACAGTTAAATACAATATTAAATATAAAAAAAAATGATCTAAAAATTTAAATTAGTGTTTTAATCGTGATATTCTTTTAATTACGTTTTACTTCAAAATAATCGAAAAAATAATCAAGTTTATTAAAATATGAGTACAACGTTAAAATGTTTACGTAAATCATATATGTTCTACAAATTAATGAAAATAAAATTTATTAAAACACTTAATATTTTAATGTTAAAGGTATATACGTCATGAAATTCAAATTAATATCTTATTATTAATTTATTAATAGTAAAATTAGAGTTTTATTATTAATTATATTAATAGTCATAATTTGTAATTTATGTAATTTAAAAAATAAGATAATATTAAACACTATAATTTATAACACGTAATTAACACTAAATAAAAGATGAAGATTTTTTATTCTGAATCTAATATTGTGTTCGTAGATTTATTCTTGTTATCGACTTACCCCTATACCAGTAGTCCAACCAAAACCAGTTGGGTTTTCATCGGTAATACCAACTCTTCTGCAAAGAATTCCAGCTCCTGATATTGCCCAAACTTGATTTGGTATATGGCCAACAGAAATATAACGAAACGCTTGCTTAGCATTTGTTATGGATAAATCTGTATATTGAAAATTTTTTCAAAATAACAATATTTTTTATCAATCCGAAAACTTGCATAATAAACAAAGTAATTTTACCAATAATATAAAATGATTAAGACTCTGTATCAAATTATTTTTAAGTTATTGATAAATATATACGTTTAAAATGAAAAGGATTTTCACCTATATGAATCGGATCGTTTATCAGGGTTGGCAAAGTTTGCCAATAAGTGCCTTCAGGAAATAATTTTGGAATTATTTCACGTCGAACCGATAATCTTCCTAAAGTATCCAAAGCCCACACGATATTTATACCAACAGCAATTTGTTTTAAATGCGATCCAGATGGTGGTTCGACATTTTCCCAATATTCTCCTTTAAAAATGTAATTATAATAATTATCCAGGATTAATATGTTTAAGAATTACATTATTGTTTTATACCTGTAGGTTTTTCTTTCGTAATTCCAAATCTCCAGTACGATGATCCATTTTTACCAACTGCCCAAACTTGTCCGTTTGGTCCAATTGATATACTCACTAAAGCTTGATCGCTAGGTATATGTTCCCAAGAGACGCCCTAATTTTATTTATAAATTATTATCTTTGTTCTATTAATGATGAATAATTTGAAATAATTTGTAATATCAATTTACCGTCGAACAAGTTTCGGAAACACCTCGTCGAAATAATGCTTCGCCATTTAAAGCTACAGCCCAAACATGAATAGGTGAATCTGAATCCGTATCCTCTGAAGCCTATAAGCAAAAAATTAATAATAAAGTGCGAATTTCAATGCTAATAATATTAAATATATGGTGGAGTAATAAATTTATATTTAAGTTCAAAATTTTATATACATATAAAGAAACATCAACTAATTTCGTATTTCCTAATTCTTGCCAGGGACCATTAGTTATCAATTGACATCGTCTAAACCAACGTCGTCTTCTGACATAATCTGTAAATTGCTTTTTTCCATGATATTGACATGGAAAATCAGTTGCATATTGCCAACCATCGCGATCTACTCCACCAGGTGTATGAAAATCTAATATCCATTCAGAAACCTATATTCATAAATAATAAACTAATAATATCTTAATAAATAAATTGATGAATGCTTCATTTTTATTATTCATAATCAAATACAATCATTATAATTTATAGAAATTAATTGAGTTAATTTATTACGTTCCTTGCAAAATAAAATCATATGATTACCCATTGCCAGTGACAAGAAAGTAATTTTGTATTTTCTCGAGTACGTTTGTGTCGACCAGATGCGTCACTCCACATATATCTGTCTGTTGGTAAGCCGTGAGATGTATATCCGGTTACTGGATTCCAACGCTGATTTTCATAAACAAAATAATTATGTGTATCGATCATTGTGTTAACTCCAGCGTTATTAAAGTCTAAGCCTACAAATAATTATAAAAATATTATTTAGAATAAAATTTTATTAAAAGCAAAAAAAAAAAAAATTTAAGTCGTGCAATTATACCTTTTAAAAACAGTCCACCCCAACCACCAGTATACACCCAAGCTGTATTATCATAGCCAATGCCCCATGTAACATTTGAGTTACAAACTTCTACTTTTTTTAAATGCCCACCTATTTGTCTCCAAAACATTGATTTTGGTTCAATAATTATCTATAAGATAAAATATTAAACATTATTTTAATACAACATCATACTTATAAATATAAAAATATTATAAATATAAATATATAAATAAAATTAATTTTGCGAATAATTAAAACTTACAGACTTGGATTTATAAAGCACACTAGATAATGTCATTTTGCCTTTAATACGTAAATGTGTAATGTTCTGAGGAGGTATTCTGTGACAAAAATATGTAAATTCGACGTTATTAATAAAAACTCTATATCCACGATCTTCACAATTTATTAACAATGAAAAATTTGCGCCAGCTTTAAGTGGACTTTCTCCACTTCTCTCTTCAGCACCCCATTGATTATTTTCATATGTATTTCTTATTATTACATTTTCGTTTAAGCGTGGATTAAAATGAAAAGCTACGCCATTGCTTTCTGTGCTCTGCTTATTTTTATTTATTGTAGTGTAATGACAAACAAGATTAAATGATATCCTGATATAAAGAGATTATATAGTAATATTTTTAGCAAAAATATATAAAAAAAAAATTTACTATTTCAGATTTTGTTCAATTACCTATCAGCATCGTCATGAATGCATACTGATATATTTAAAGAACTTCCAGATTCAAAACCATTTTGTAAAACACTTTCAAATGGTAAATTTGTGCCAACAACATTCAAATCTTGAGTATAAAGATTTTGCAAGTAATGACTTTCCTTTTATAAGGAAAGAAATAATATTACATATTTTATGACTTTTTAATTTAATATTTAAATAATTTAGAAAAAATATAAAATTTACCTCGGTTAACATAGGATCGTATACAAAAACATCTCCAAGTGCTGTTGTTGCCCAAATAGCTTTTGAACTTGGTTGTCCATACGCGTTATTTATTTTACATGATACTAAATAATTTTTAAATAAAAAATTATGAATTGTAAAAATATGATCTCTTTATTATATTAAAAATTTAACTTTAAAAAGGATAAGTTATACAAATTACAAAAAATACACCTGATGTAAGATGTGCTATCCAATCTTCTAATTCTGTGTCACTACCAAATTGCAGCCTCAATATTTTTAATTTATTTAACAGAGGTGTATGGATAGCTAAACGAGGATTACCTGGTTCACTGCAGCAATGGATACACGTCACTTCTGATATAGAAAATTGTACCTTCAAAATAGTAGATTTTAGTTTTAAAACTTCAATGTTATTACATAAAATAAATAAATAAATTATACACTTACTAAAGTTGTTACTCCATCAGCATTTAATATTGTTAAAGTACCGTAATCACAGGATCCACTATCACTGCTTATCCATTCCAATTCAACGATACAATCTTCATAAGCGGACAATCCTTTTAATTTACACTTAGCCTCGCCATTTTTTACCCAAGATGATCTAAGTATAAATTAAAAAGATTTTTTTAACGCAATATAATAATAATATAAAAAATAAATAACAATATTTACTAACTTTTCAATCGCTTTTTCATATAATGAAATATCGAAATCAAGTCCTTTGAGTCTATTTTTTAATTCATTTAAAATATCTATTCTCCATGATTCAGCTATTTTAGTATGAGATGAACCATTCCCTTCGATCACCCTAGTGACATAAAATTTTATTTTATTTGCATATATAATTCATATTATAATTAGGTTAAATGTAAATTAAAATTATTTAAATACCATTTTGGTGGATTATATGGATCTACTAAACATGCACCAGCTTCAACTTTGCACCAGAGCATATCACATTCAGCCCAATAAATAGCAGTAGCACTTTCATCTTCTCCAAATACCCCTGAATCTCCAGTGAAATCTGGATCAAATATACTTTCATCAGTTTCAGGATGAGCTTCAGCACCAACCATTGAACCAACTGAATGAACTGGACTCCATGATCCCGGATTAACCTAATAGTAATAAATTTTATATTTATAATGTTAGAAAAATTTTTATTTAATAAATATTTATGTACTTTAATTGTGCTGCTCATTCCTTTTCCAGAAATAATTATCGACTCTCCACTTTTATTCAAAGCTTCATTAGATATTGTTATATTTGCCACACTATTTTCATTTAATTCACTTGTTTCTAAAGAACCTGATGAACTAAGAGCATAAACAGTTATAATAAAACATATAAATGTAAATTAAAATTTTATATATAAGTGTATACCCGGCGCTATCATTTTGAGAAATTTCGTTGTTCGCAGATTTCTGTGCATCGTTTTCGAGTACATCGCTATTCTTTTGAAAAAGTTTTAACGATGTTGGTGTGGGTGCCGATCTAGATTGTTCCTCCCATTCTTTAATTAAAACTTCATTAGTACTAACAGGTCGCTGATTTTGCTATTTAAAATAATTAAATAATTTTTCATTAATAAATAAAAAAACATATTATACATTTAATTAATCTATGAATTTACTAAAGAGCCATATGCCTGCTGTCGCTGTTGTAGTGGAGTACCACAAATACTATGTCTATTGCTAGATGATAAACTTGCATTACTACTTGCTCTGCTTAGCTGAAACGGCACATTTATGAGTTTCCATTTCTTCCCTGTTAATTCCGAACGAGTTATGCCACTGCGATAATATAAGCATCTATCCTCATATCCAATAGCCCAAACCTTGAAAATAAATTTTACTTGATTATATGTGTAAAAAAAAAAATAATTTTCTGTCATAAGAGATACCATTATTATAGAGATCATTTACCTGATCATTTGAAGCTACAGAGACCAAAATCATTTTAGTAGACATTTCTACCCAACCAGTTCCAACAGCTAACTGTTCACATAATCCAGCCATTTCTCCTTTAATACCTTTACGAAACCAAACGCTTCCTTCGTGTGTCATAGCCCAAACAGCATCCAATCCAACACTAATTTGAGTTAAACGTAAGTTTGATTGTGGTGGTTCTACTTCTACCCATTTATCGCCTTCAATTTTATACAGAGTAAAATAGTCTAATACAGTTTATTTTTATTATATAAATGTCATAATACTTAAACGTATATAGCGTACCCATTGGGTTCTCTCTAGTAACTCCAGTTCGTATTAATGCTTTGCCATTTAATAATACTAACCACACAAGACCTGTTACTCCAACACTAATTTGAGATGCTTCATTTCCTGCTGGCATTTTAATTGCACTCCAACGTTGTCCTTCTGGAGATGTTGTACTAACACCAACTCTGAACATCACCTATAAAAAATAATTTAAAATTATATATTTTAAACAAAATAATTCTCGGGGTTTAAATAGGAGAAAATTAAAGATTTGTTTCTTATAAATTGTCTCTTAGTTCATTAATTATAACACAAACCCTTCCATATGCAGTTACTGCCCAAACTATGAGTTCTCCTGGATTTCCACCAGGCATTTGATTCCCCCCGACAGAAACATCTATAAAAGGTTCCTAAAAAATTTTTTAAATTTCATTTTAAAATTACAACCAATAAAAAAAGCAAATTTTTTACTTTTGTTGCATCCTTGTGAAGAGGAGCAATGGCACACCAAGAATTCATGGCACTGTATCGTCGATAACGAACCCATTTTCGTCTTCTAACACAGGATTTCCATTGTTTTGTTGTACTATAAGTAGCTACAAAATCAATAGCATAGGTCCAGCCCTAATTTCAAATAAAATATATGAAAAATGAAATAACATTATTTAAAAAAAATTTATATAATTTATTACATCATGATCCAGAGGTTGACCATCTAAAGTTGTTTCAATATGCCAGTCTCCTTCCCACTGCCATGCCATTGATGGTAATTTCACTTTATCACGACTTCGATCAACCGAACCATCTTGATTAGAAAAATGATATCTATCCGTTGGTAGGAGTCTTCCACTAAATCCTTCTAAAGGTAACCAGCGCTAAAATATTATAAAATAATATATATGATATTAAATATAAATTCTTTTAATAAATTTGATATTATAATTGACCTCATTCTCATATGTTTCTTCTTTAATTCTTATTGGTATATCTAATCCATGAACATGAACATAAGCTTGGCGATCTCCGCCAATAGCCCACATAAAATGAGGGACTGCCGATAGTTGTTTAAATTCAAGACCTAAATACATGAATTCTTTCCACATGGTGCCATTAGTTGAAAGTGAAAATACTCTGCCTTCATTATTAATAGCATATAAATTTGAGCTTGGCATTTTAATCTTAGATACTAATAATGGCGCAGTATGATCAAACAATCTTATATTTATAATCCCTTTTCGTAATAATTTATAAATCAGAATTGGATCAAATTAGATTAATAATTAAAATTTTTTTTAATCTCATTTTAAGACTGTAAATAAAATTTGCCCAATGACATATTATGTATGTAAAATATATTGACTGTATAAATAAATATTGTTTGAAATTGTTTGAAATTCAGCTTTCTTAATATAAACTTTCAATTATAAAACTGACTAACTTTTGGTAATTTCTAATTCACAGTTTTTGAGGTAACGCCAGCTTGGATTATCTAGTTTTACAATCAATCCTTCAAATTAACATCTCATTCTCTAGATACACTCCCATTAACATTAAGTAAACAAAATCATAAAAATTAAATTAATCATACATTTATAAAATTATTAAATAAATTTGCACTTCCCAAATTAATATTCACCTACATTGATTATATTATTTGTATAGAAATTTATTAATAGAAAATCGATATATTTAATATCTACTTGATATTTTTGCAGTATAAAAATATCGAACATGTTGTAAATTATAATCACAAATTCACAAAGTCATTAACAAAACGTTTGTGTCCATTCCTTATTTTATATGATAAAAATTTTACACATCTGTCAAGCAGTATATTTATTTTTTTTTATACTAGTTTTATGTACCTGTCAGGTAGTTATTTTATATTGATAGTTGATCACTGAAGAAATACTCTTGCGCTGATTGGCTATCGTGTACGCGCGCATTTTGCTAAACATCTCGACAAGATAATGTCAAAATTTTATAGAAAAAAAGAAATAAACTATATTCTACATCTATTTTTCATTTATACATAAGAAATATCTAAGACTTGTTAATCTGTATTTTTAGTTCATCATCCTCCTCATTACCTTTATTCTATTTGAAAACTGTTGTCATATTTGAATAAATTCTATTTTAGATCTTTTCTGTAGAGCATCAAGATTTTACAAATACAACAATGAATCTGTGTACTGTTTATAGGTATAATACTTAGGCAATAGCAATATAATACGTATTTTAACCGTTTCGAAAGTATGATTTTTATCATTTTTATACGCGGCGCAAAACTTACTTATGACATTCAACACACATTAATTTTCTTTCAATTTTTATTTATATTTTATTCAAATGTTTAACTTTTTATTTCTACTTTAAGAATGTTTCCAAAATATATTTGGTTAATATTCTTTACATCTGTACTTTACATGTTGTATTACAGTGATTATAAAAGTTTTGAAAAGTATCTAAGAAATTATTATTATGAAAATTTTAAAACAGTTTCTAAAGAGAATCATAATAAAATAGTTAAAAGTAATGCAGCAGAAGTTTTATTCACCACGAGTGCACTAAAAAAATATACAAATTTAAATGACGGCTTATATTTATCGATATTAGGTCAAGTTTTTGATGTAACAAAAGGAGCTAAACATTATGGTCCTGGTGAAACTTATCATGCATTTACAGGTACATTAAGTTTATGTATTGTCATGAAAGTAATATAATCACAGATTAACTGGATTACAATATAACATTTTTAGGCCGCGATGGTTCTGCAGCTTTTATTACTGGAGATTTTACAGAAAATGGACTTACCGATGATATTTCTAGTCTTACCAATAAACAAATTCAATCATTAATAACTTGGCTGGAGTTTTATCGAAAAACTTATATATATAAAGGTAAAGAAAATTTTTTACTTTATTGACTTGTTACTTAATCAATTAATTATTGTTATTATATTTTCATTCAAAAGATGTATATGTTGTCCATAGGAAAATTGATTGGAAGGTATTACAATAACGATGGAAATCCCACTAATGAAAGATATAAGTTAGAGGAAAAAGTACAAATTGGTAAAAAAAGTGATTTAGATGAAGAACAGAAAAAAATCAAATATCCACCATGTAATATTGAGTGGGATGTAAATACTGGAACAAGAGTTTGGTGCACTAAAAATAGGTATTTTTAAAAATATTTTATTTAAATTTATACACTAACTAGCGAATTATTTTATTTATCTTGACAGTGGAGGAATCGCACGAAATTGGATAGGTGCTCCAAGAATGCTTTATGATGATGTAAAGTCCAAAAAGTACCGCTGCGCCTGCATTAGATTAGATATAGAATTTGAAGAAAATGAATTTATTATTAAGCAATACGAGGGATGTGCTGAGAATGCAACAGCATGTATATTAGTAACAACTAATACATGAATATGTGTACATACAGTGAACTGTTAAACTTATGAAGGCATTTAATTTTTTTCAATACAATTACTTAGTGCACATTTGGTTAAAGTTTTATATTTGATAAATAAATTAAATATATTATTAATATCGTTTATTTCATTAACTTTGAAAATGTTTATAAACCTATATCAATGAACTTTAATTAATATTTAATTGTGAAAAAAGAAAATAATTTTACTTGTGAATTTATATTGAAAAAATTATTAATATACAACTAAATTTATTTTATGATGGGTGATATTTATTACTTATATGATTATAAAATACCTAATGACCCTTAATAAAAAATTATTATGAATACAATATATTAAAAAATATAATATCTAAAGTATTTTACTTGTGGTTACATGATAATTTCAATGACATTATATGTGTACATTTTTAGAGTTCTTATTGAGTAAATTATATTTAAATTCTATTATTATCAAGTTTCCTTTTTTTATACAAGATATACTTTTAATTCAAGGATATTGCTTGAATAAAAGCTTAAAGCAAATTTTGTGCTAGCTTTAAGTTATATACACACAAAATATAAATTATAATAATTCAGCCTTTTGTTTTATTTCTTTTGGACAGTTTGCAGGTAAATCATTATGTAATCCATTAAGTTTATCCAGCAAGGCTTGTATAGAAATTTTTCTTCTTTTTCTGTAATTAACTTTGGAACCAAAAACTTTTTTGACTTTATCCCTTCTTTTCTTTAATTTCGAATCTGTTGGTTCTGGGGTAAACTGAATCATTCTTTTAAATCGCTTTGCACTCATGTAAGTTGTCGTTTGACTCATGTCATCTTTTTCTTCAAAAATGGTCTCTAAAGAATTGGCATATTTTTTAACAGTTTTATCTAGATAATATTCTCTAATTTGGTCTTCGTTATGCATTTCAGAAAATACTCGTTTCTTTGGCCTTAAAGTACATCTATAAAACAAAATTAATTTTACCGTCATTAAATTTTTATTTATAATTTATTTTATATATGTATTTATTTTATTTATTTACTTATTTATATTATATACTGTATTATTTTATTATATACATTATTATATATATATATATTACATTATATATATATATATATATATATATAATGTATATAATAAAATACTACAGTAAGGTATCAATGAAAACACTGAACAGCATATAAAATGTCTTTTACAATAACAAAATTTGCAATATAATTAAATTAATTTCTTACCTTCTCGTGAGAATCTCTAGATTAACATTTGCTGGCTTTCGAGCTCTTAAAGATCGCCTCTGACACGATGTTGAAGATGTTTCTTTTTCATCTGGCCTATCAACTGCGAGCATTTTTAAACCAGATACAACTTCAAGGAAATTAACCTCTTCGACCTTACTAGTATCATTTGAAGTTATTCTGAAAATTTAGCAAAAAGCGTATTAAAATCAGACACTGTTTCAACTTATATTAATAAAGCTAGTAAAAATCTTACTTCGATTTATAATTGTCGTCCATTATTTACTTTATAAGAAAAGGTGTTAGCGGCCGCAGGACAGCCGCGGCAGCCGCTCATACTATCAAAAGTAGGTGAAAAGTAGGCGAAAGTAGACGAAAGGCGAAAGGCGAAAGCATTTTGATGAATATGTTTGCACCTACCACCGACTGATGGTTCTTACTACAGCCACCAGGACAACGAATACGCACATTACAATTAAAGCACTCGTGAATTTATAATGAAAGCCAAAGTGTCAAACGTCATTATTTTGGCACATTGATGTAAGAATTGTGTTTCTGCTATGAGTCGTTTTTGACTAATCAATTGGTCAAATCTCTCTCTCTCTCTCTCTCTCTCTCTCTCTCTCTCTCTCTCGAGCGGAGGCTTAATTTTTCACTTTCACTTTAAGCGTGTACGATAAGTCAAAAACATGTTTTATCTTAACTGATTTGTTCAACGTTTTATATGTTTGGTGTGTAAGGCTTATTGTAAGATTGCGAAGTAAATAAAACGTAATCATAGATGCGTACAACACGTTTGTTGTTTATTTTGATTGGTGTGTCAGCGGGCGAATAGTTTTATGAACGACGAAGAAAAAGAAATTTCATTGTTCGGTCATTTTTTAATTGACAGTTTCGAGCATGAAAGTGGATAATCTGCAGCACCTTTAAAACAAGATACCTGATAAGACAGTTTTGTAAAAGGACGATTTTTTAAAGGAAAGCAGATAACGAATCTAGGGTGAAAAATTCTAATATATTTTTTGGGATATTAAATTCAACTTTTTATGATTTTTTAAAATTCATTCTTGACATTATGAAAAATTTCTATCTTTAAGTTATCTTTATTATTAAAAGAGGAGGGAGGTCATTGTAATTTTATTTAGTGTTTTTAATGTTGAATCAGTTCTAAAATTTGTAGAAATTTGCAAGTGTAACTTACAAAGATTTTTATACTTTTTAAAATATATGCATAAAATTCTATTAGAATTTCCTTTTTCTGGAAGTTGTTATTTTAATCATTTGGAAATTTAAGTTTATTTATTTGCATTTGAAATGGTAGAAAATAAGGTCAGAAATGACTAAAGTTTATGAAATGCAGCCTTGCCAAGTGTAATAATATGACCACTTGAAATATGTAAGTCGATATTTAGTATTTTAAGTTTCGTGTATTGATATATATATATATATATATATATATACACACGCATATATATATCATATGTTTTACTTATAATAGCGCGTATTGATTAAAAAAATTGTTTAATAATAAATGCGTCTATGTAAATGCATTAATTTAAAAATATCAGTGTATTATTTTTATGTTGACTTATCATTGAACACTTTAACTTTATACATTGTAAAGTATTCTTTTTGTTGGATTTTTAAACAAACTGATAAGATTTTAATTTCTTGCAAACGCGTTCATCTTTTTATGCGCGGATATAAATTATTTAAAAAGATGCGAAATTCGCATTAAAAACATTTACCATTGTATTTAGAACTATACACTTTATAACTATTTTTATTTTTATTTAATTTTATTTATAACTATACACAGATTTATGTCAAAATTTATGGGATAAATAAATACAATAGTTTCTGTGCTCAATATAAATATTTAAAATATAAAGAAATTTAAATTTAAGTAAATTGCTTTAAAAATTAAATATTGGATCTTAATAGTTTAATATTTTATAACGAAAATATTTTTCAACTAATTGAGTAATATTTTGCTCTTTCATTTAATGATGCCGTGGACAATTTCGACTATGCATACAAGTATAGTTACCAAACTAGTCGAACACTTAATTAAATACAAACAATCTACTTAAACAAAGTAAATATAAAATTTTATTAGCAAATTATTATCGGCAAAGAAAATGTATGAAAATACCCAGTAACCTTGCCACTTTGCTTATTTTAATTTATTAAAATTGTCACTACAGGAAATTGTCTCAAACAATGAGACATTTTGCTATTTTCTTACTTCTATGATGAGTATTTTAAATAGCTTTCATAATTATTTAAAACATTTCATTCGGTCACTTTCGTTGGCTATTATATTTGCAAGGCGAGTCCTAATTTATTCATAAACAAGTTCAAAGAACCTTGAATTTTTTATTGCCGTTGACCTCGTCATTTTACTAATGTTATGCATGTCACATAATTTAAAAACTGTTTATTGGCGTTTTTCAATATCGCATACTATATCTGATAGTCTATCGAATTAAATCAATAAAAACTCTCGTTGAAAAATTTTGCTTCAAAAAGTGTTAATGTTATTAAATTTCAAAATTTGACAATATGTAGCAATCGGTATAATTATATTCTTCAAAATTGTCGATGCGTTTATACAAATTTAAGTTCTAATATATTAATGTTCTAGCTTGAAGTCCAGGTTCACAAGCATTTTTTAAATTCTCTTCAATCATCATATACTGTTAAAAGAAAACCAATAACAATACTCGGATACCTATGATTTTTTAATCAATCAAGCTTATTTCATTATTTCATTTTTTCCGAGGGATATCATGACGACACATCATATTAACATCCGTCCGTTCGTTTTGAAGCATCTTTACTTCTGCTCTGAATATTTGACATAATTTAGAAATTACTTAAACATTCATATGAATTCTTACCGAGTCATTCGATATATCTATAATAGTAATTCTGTGAAATTTCTTTTAATGAGGTAATAAAAACTATTTTCAGAGATCACCTTAAATCATCGTATTGCCGCATGGAAAATCAAAATAGGTAATCAAGTTAAAATTTTGCAAACTAATATCAATACACAATTTGTCAATTGCTTTTTTTTATTACGCTATTTGTGCAGTTGCTTGATCGCTGAGAAATTCGCTTTAAAAATATTCCTTACAATAATTAATTAAACGAAGTTAATAATTGACTTTCATTCCCATTTCTTTTCCGCCTCCTTAAAGAGTTAATTTATAATTCCGAATTATTTTACCAAGGCCTTGGCACTATGGATTAATATACTTGTATATTGCATTTAAATAATACTTGATCAAAAACCATACTCGTAAATAATTTTCTCATTTTTACAACTATTAAATGAATTTATTGATACTCCTGGAGTCTTTTTTATTATTCTACAAATGTTTTACTTCGCGATTGCAAAAAATTGTGGGTTCGAATTAAATTATAAACATTTATCATTTGGCATAATATTATGCTGATTAATATTATTGTTATTGTTAATTTAATAAGTTGTTATTAATAAATTCTTCTATAAATATTCGTATAAACAACTATTTTTATGTGAACATTGAAAACTGCTAATTTAGAATGTCTAACTAAAAGTGGATAAAAATGATAAATTTTTACTGTATAATTTTAATATTTACAGTATTGTAATTCTAGATTTAACAATAAAGAGAAAAAAATTGTTTTTTTCTCCAATGTCTATATATTTTTCCATTAATTAAAATTAATATTTATTTTAAAATACATTTTTAACCTTAAATAAATATTTAAATTATAAGATTTTTTAAATATAATAGTAAATGCATATTTAAACTGTTTTCAAAATATTTTAATACATTAATAATTTGAAATGTTCTGAATTAAATGATTTTTTTTATTCCTCTTCATAAATAATTTCTTTTTATTTTGAAAAACATTCTTACAATATTATTTATTTTGCATCAAATTTTTATATAATAAATATAATTTGAAATATTAATAATCCATTACAGTTAAATGTCAGTAAATAAATTGTATTAATAAATGTAAAAAATTACTTTTATATAAAATAATCAAAATAAAATATAATATATTATTATTATAGTATGACATTATGAATAGACTTTATGTAATAAAATTTAATAAATATAAAATGAAAATTTTTCTAATTTAATAAGTTAAAAGTTAAAATTTATTGAAATAAAGAACTAATGAATTTAATTTACTTAGAATCTCAACTTAAAAGTTATACCAATTTAATATTTATTATTATTCTAATTGGCTTCTTGTTGTCTCCTCTGAACCATTTCTCTTATATTATTTTCACTTTCTTTTAAACTTTGTTGTAAATATGATTTATTACTTTCAAGAGTCTTTATTTTTTCATCTGCCATCTTCATACGTTTTTTAAGATCTGTTTTAATAGTATCTACATCTTGAGATAAAAACATTCGTCCAACAGTTTCAAAAGTTTTTGTCTTTGCAGGTAGTGTTCTCATTTCTATTTGTGTTAATTCAGCACGTTGTTTTGATCGACGAAGAATATCAATTTGTAAATCCAATAATTTCAGTTTATGCTTTGTATCAATTAATTTATCATGTAATTCGGAAAATGCCTTTTTTAATTCTTCGTCAGGTATACGAGCCATATTAATGCTTTAATTAATTATCTGAAAAAAATGAATTTATGATTAAAAATAATGATCAATGATCAAGTTTGTAATTTTTTTTTTAATGATCAAAAAACGTATATTGTATTAAAAAATTTTTATATAATCAAATTTCAATTAAATTAATTGAATATTTCTAAATGTTTTCCATCATTAATAAAGTATTTATAAATAAAATTTTACTATTACACGCGCTTTATACAGAAATACCTTATTAAACTTTTATATACCAAGAAATAGAATTGTATGAAAGGTAGTTGGCATAGCCCATACGTATAAAGTAAGGTTATTATGCAACGTTGTCAAATTTTAAAAATGAAAATTGGCGCTGACTTTAAAATTAAAATATTGTCAATATTGTTAAGAAAAAATTATTTTTAAAACGAAAATAAAATAATGCAGGTAATTCTTAAATAATAAAATATAAATATAAACATCAGATTAAATTCATTTCAATATATTATTTTTCTTATATATTAAATATTTACCCACGTATACGGTGTGCATTGACTCACGTTGTTTTCACTTATTCGTGGGCAACATAAATTTTGTAGAATACTATATTGAATGATTGAAAAATGTTGCATTAATATTTATTCTTAGTTCTCCTATTGTTTGATATAAAAATATTAAAAAATGGCTATTACAGGAAAAATAAGACTTAATTTACAATTTAAAAAGCCTTTAAGATACTGTAAGTATATATAATTATAAATAAAAGTAATTAAATATTGTTATTTAAATATACTGTATTTCATTGTAATATTTTTTAATTTGTGCAAATATTGATAAATTAATTAATAATAATAATTATATCTATTTATGACTATATTAATTTATTCTAGTTCTTCATGATAGTCGAAAAATATCAACAGTAGTGTCAGAAAAAATTAATGAAAATCTTAAAGAATCCAACAATGAACGGTTGGACAATACCAAACTACCTCTTGAACTGCTTGATTATCGTTTTAAATTCGCAGAATTTCTACCCGATCCAAATCCCTTACATAGAAATAAAATAAGAGAAAAATTGGAGCGTAGAGACATGCTATTACGTAGATCAAATGTAGAAATTCCTGAATTTTACGTAGGTTCAATTTTAGCTGTAAATTATTCAGATCAACATGCTCCTGGTAAACAAAATCGATTCTTAGGAATATGCATCAGCAGAACAGGACAAGGCTTAAGAGCATCATTTATTTTAAGAAATGTTATTGATAAAATGGGAGTTGAAATTTCTTATTTCTTATATGATCCAACTATTCAGAAGATTGAGGTTATAAGGTACAAAGTATTAAATGTTATTTAAAATTTGTATTATTTATTATTCAAAATAACTATTTTGTAATATTGTGAATATAGTAATACGAATGCAATTAAATTACAATGAAATTTATAAATTACTAAATTAAAATAAATTTTTATATTTATTATTTATAGGCTAGAAAAAAGATTAGACGAAGAGTTATTTTATCTCCGCGATGCACCACCAGAATATAGCACATTCCCACTGGATATGAGAGCAAAAATTCATGCACATGGTACATGTGTACCCATAAATGAAATTAAAGTCCCTTTAAATCCATTGCCTTGGCTTCAAAGGTGGGAAAGAATGAACATGAAAGGTATTATTGATTGTAAAAGTATGGTGAATGAAAAACGAAGGATCAAAGCAGAATATAAAATACATACAAAACCATGGGAGAAATATGACCTTATGAAGATGTACAGGTATATCAAAGTTATAAATATTTAAATCGATGTTTGTTCATTGAAAGTTGTGTTTACAAATTTTAATGTTAATACGCATATATTTGTTTTTTAATATTTAATGAATAATAAAACTTTATAAATGATATAAGATATAATTAGATACTTATTTTATTAAATTCTGTACAAACTACAAATATGTTTGCAATTATTTTAAATATTAGTATATTTATTCAAAAAGTAACTATAAATATATTTTAATATATAAATAAGAGATTTGTAGTTTTATATCTTTCAAATGCAATGTTAATGATGGACTGTCTTTTTAAAAACATTATTTATAATTTATTCATTTTTAATATTTAAGAAATGTATAGTTTGATATAAGTTAGCATTAATTTTCATTAGAAAATAATTTTAGTGTGATCCTCAATTTTGAAATTTATAGTTCAAATTAATACTTAAAATTTGAATAAAATAAAATAAAAGCAGATTGCATAATCTAAATATTCTAAATAAAATTAATACAAGTAATTATTTAAAATAATTTTTTTTACATACAAATTATGTATATTTCATTATTTTTCAAAATATACTAAATAATAGTTTATAAAATTTTATTTATTAACATTTATAAAAAATTACTTGTCCAATTTTTATTTACAATTTATATAATTTGTTTTTTTTTTCAGAGAAACCATACCTATAGAAGAACAAAAAGAAATTTTTGCAGAAATTTACTCATCACTACAAGAGCATGAAATTCATCGTTTAAAATCGAAACGTACAAGATCTCTTGTAAAACCAATAAAAACTGGATAAAATATTTGTTATATATTTTTCATTATTTTAGATTTTAGATTATAATAAAACATTTTATATTATGTAGTTTTATATTATATAAAGTAACTAATAAATTCTTTTTAATTTTATTATTAAACATTTTTCTTACATAGTTATTTATAATATAGGCAAATGATACAAGTAATTAAAAAACATTTTTAATTATGAAACAATTTTGTTTTATATTACAAAGTATTTCAGTCACTGATGATTTTATACTAAAATTATATAAAAATTCATTGAAAGCCATATTTTTATATACAAAAAAATGCTTGCAATATCTCAATGTAAAGAGAATTACTAGCTTATTCAAATTATTTGGCTTTTACGTCATTTCTAATTGATTTGATCATTTTTCTTTTGTGTACAAATATAATCAATTAAGTAATATAAAAAAATGTATAAGTTATTTATGTTAATTTTAGTTAAATTTACGACTGTAACTTAATATAAATTCATGGATTATAAAAACTTAAACCACATTGCTCAAAATCTTTGTAAAAAATTATTTTGTGCAGATAAAACAATTAACATAATAAAGTATTTATACAAAGCAAAATTAAACATATCAATTCTTAAAGAATTGAGATATGTGATTTAGAAACAAATAAAATATTGAGTATAAAGAATCATTATGAATAATAAAAAATTTTGTAAATATTTTACACATCGTATTCATTAAAATAAAAATGAAACAATCGTTTAAACAAGATAAAAATTGATAAACTAATCAACATGATAAAAGAGCCACATTTATTTCTTTTACCATTTTAATTCTATAGAGCATTTTTATTAGATGTTCTTTAGCTAATGGAGATGTTGAATACCATACTGGGCTGTCAGGTACACAACTTCGTTCTGGCAATAAATAAAATACATCGTTTCTCGTTTTTACACTTTCAGGGCTAAAATATTAAATAAAATTAATTCGACTATGAGATGTTATAATTTTAACAATCAATTGTTATGAAACTGACCATTTAGAAAGATAAAATTCATATAATTTTACAGGACACCGTAATGGGTTATCTTCATTTTCCTGCTGCTCGTAAACTTTTTTCTTTTTTGAATTAGCTTCTAAAAAATATTTATATTTTACATAAGATAAAATTAATCTATTTTGTTTTTAAATTTTACCCAGAGTAGATTGTGGTGGATAAAATCTTAATAATACATTTCTTGATCCAGGCATTTTACTTGCAACTGCACCTGGTTGAGCAGCTGGATTTCGTTTCCAGTGTTTCATTATATGAGAAAAGGAAAGCTGCATATGTTCCTCAACAGACTATAACAAATTTCTTTGATTAATTCAAATATAAAATTATTAAATTTATATACATAATATTAAATATACTAATATCCGTTAACTGAATTATTTTTATAATAAAAAATTTTTTCAAATATTAAATTTCTCAATTTACCTTGTTTTTAATTAAATACATGTTCATTTAGTATTTTAAAGGTAGAGAATTAATTAATCTATGTCTAATGCATAAAATAATTAAATTTTTTTTTATTAAAAAATAGAAAATAAATATTGAAATATCATTAGAAATTGCATGTTATTGTGCATAGAAAGATAATATAAAAGACAAAGTATTACTAAACTAATTACAGCTTAACGATAGTAATTTTCATTGTGATATTGTCGGTAATTTTGGAATACAATAAAATAAGACAAGCATTAAATTAACTTTGCTTACCACTAAATTGAAATGCTTCGTAGTAAAATACATAAGGGTATTAAGCAAAACATGTGGGGAATGGGCGCCTAGTTGCTTACATTCCCATAAATGCTCTTCTTCTACTCTCGTAACAACGTACACTAATGAAAATATAGAACGTGAGCCCAATGTATTTTATTATTTACGATTCAAAACTTTCTTTATAACTTACATGCATCGTTATAAAGAGAAGTAAATTTCTTGGCAACTTCGTTAAGACAATCTGTAAATTTTTCATAATATGCATCTGTAAAAATATTATCTATCCTATTATTTTCAAACAAATATTGTTGAATTCCTAAAATATAAATAATCAATATTTCATTACAAATTTAATAAAAATGATTTTGTTTAATTCATTACCAATGGAATAAAGCCTACCTAAGCATAAATAATATATTGTATCTGGTGCGTATTCTGCGCCGTTTGGTTTTCGAACTTCTTTTACGAATAAACAAAGTGAATAATTTAATTCATCTGCTGTAAGTTGAAGAAGATCTGTTTTAAATAATTTTAATTTTCTTGTCGATGTATTTTGCTTCTCTAATTCAGCATTTTTTGTAATAACCTAATAACATGAACAATAAATAATGTTTATGATATTTTGAAATATGAATAGTACTTTTTTATTCACAATAATTTATTAATTTGTTTATATATTTTTATTTATGAATAAACACTAAATTGAATAAATTTTATAATTAATAGAATTTACTTAATTGACATTTAATAAGGTTAAAATATACTTTTAATATGTTTATAATAAATTAACTTTGATTACATTTTAATAAAAATGATTCTAAACTTACGTTAAAAAGAATTATATATTTATAGTTTTACAATAGTTCCAAATAACTTGTATTCAAAGAATAAACAAGGAACTTTATTTCATAATATTTTCAATTACATTTCAACGATTATTAATTTTTCTGAATCAGTTTCTGAATAAATGAATACGTTTAAACATACGTTTCAAGAGAACATAAACAAATTATTTTAATAACGATATAAATGTATGAACAACATATTCATATGTTAATAAGCATCAATCTTTATTGTTCAATGATATCGTAATAATTGAATTATTTAAATTTCTTGAATCGTTTATTAAATCGTTTATATAAAAATAAAGAAATAAATTAAATTGTAACGGTTAATTTAAATCTGCATAAGTAACAGCTCAAACTTCGACAATATAAAACTAAAAGCTCATTCATAGGGAAATATTTTACATCTGGAATATATAGTTTCAACATAAATACCATTAAATGTTTACAAACTGACATATACGATACATGAAAGGGGACCAGGGGTATGGAATATATATTCTATTTTTTTAAATGATTAATCCAGAGTTATTTTTTATGTTCTATGTATCATATTGATTGCATGAACGAATTAATTTTAGTAGGGACATTCGGTTACGCTATACTGATTACATATGGAAAATTATTGCTTTACAATTGTGTACATACCCATTGACGCCAAGCATTAATGCCGAATGTGTATTTTAATGCCATATTAGCGTCGGGCTTTTCGATGGGCTCAATGAACCTAGGTTGGCTTGGGGGTTGAGAATCCGTCGGTAGTAAAGTTGTAACGTCGTTTACACTTGAAGTTCGTCTACCCTTTTTGTTTGGAATGGAACGAGTTTTATACGACGTACCGCGCTTTCGCCCCCTTGGTGCATGTACCCTGTCCGGTTGAACTGCACATTTTAAATTGATTAATTAAAAGAACGTAATAAATTATCTATTTCTTTTTGTTTAATATTTATTTGTAATTATATTGTGATTATACATAGTATAATATAATTTGATCTTTATACAGTTAAAAGTTATTTCAATTATATAATAATAGATTTATATTTTTTTAAACCAATTTATATATAACCAAGATTTATATTTTTTGTTTTAGTAATGTTAATTTAAAAAATTATTATGTATACTTTCGTAAGATTATTTTATACAAATTCATTGTAATTAATTTTAAATATTGCTGCAATTTAATAATACGTTTATACACATCTTAACTAATTGATTGTATGTATAAGAATATTTAAAAAATATACTTTCATTATATTCAATATATATCTAAACAAACGAATAATTTTAAACATATTAGTTAATATTCATTCAATTTTATTATAAAAACAACATGTATTTCAACGAAAAACAGCATAAATTTAACAAATACTTTAAGAATCCTTTCCACTTTGAAGAGATTGAAAATATCGAAAAAATTTATTTACGGTTTTAAAAATTTAATCCTACTTTTTTATTCAACTAATTCTTAAAATAATTTGTAGGATGTGAAATCTAGGTAATAATTTAAAATAAAATGTTATCAAATCAATTTTCTTTCAATTTTGAACACGCCACTGAAAAAACTTTCAATCTGATTAGTTAATAATTATTTAAATGCTGTTATATCTTATCGAACGTTAAAAAGTTATAATAAACTTGTATAATCGTTATTTTCATTTTTTTTCTTTTTAGATAGAATGATGAAATTATATTATTTGTTTATTAAATTAATTAATTATAGTTGTTATGATAGTAACACTAATATTTATTATTATATTATTATATTTTCTTATGTGTATACGTTCGTTTAAAATATTATTTGCTGTACAAATAACAAATTTTTAGGAATTAATTTTAACGTATTATTCTTGAGAGAAAAAATGACATTAAATACATATATTTTTCTCAAATATATTTCTCATATTATAAAATAAAGCTAATTTTTTTTGAAAATTTATCATTAATAAGGTGTCCGTAGTAATTAGGCCCTCTAAAGTTGCTTAAATACTATAAATGAAATACACATTTTTAACATTGTTAAGTTTATCTATCGAATTTGAAACATAATTTTATTTAACAACAATAAAATCAATTATTTCCATTCCTAAGTAATACAATAGTACATTGGTAAATATTTATATTATTCAAATAAAAAGGTATTTAATTATTTATTTGACAAACTAATAATTGATGGTGCATTAATTTCTTCTCTTGGTATATCATTTGCTAATCATTGTTGAATTACATTAAGAAATGTATAATTTAAATAGAATAGAATCATCAGTTATGTGTAAGTAAAGTATAAAAAAATGCATATAGGTAAATATAGATTGTATAGTACTAATTTTTTTTTCTCAAAGTAGAACTGTAGTTGACTGTAGCCATTTAATCGCCCAGAAAATGCCTTCCTCATAGTTTAACCCAAATTTATTTATATTTATTTATATCTGTATAACTTAATATAATCATTTAATTACGAAACCCCATTTTTCTGAAGCCATTTCTGTACCACTACTTAATATTTTACATTTGTTATTCATACTTAAGTTTATCTTCCCTCTTCTAATGCAACTGCTCCCATGTTACTATATATATTATTATTTATAAAACTTTTTATATATAATTTATTTATATAATTTATACAATTTTTTTCTACAACTTTTATATAAATAGAATTATAATAAGATACAGCACTTTTAAGCCCGAGATTCTATAAATATTAATATTCTCGTTGCTTTTAGTAAAGTCATTTTCATGTTTGGCAAGGCAAGATTATTCGTGCTAAATTATTGATAAAATGCAATGCTTTTGTTTCAGATTAAAGCAACTTTTTCACATCCAACGATAGAAAACATAAAAAATTATAAAGAAAAATTAACGTTCGTATGTATACATACCGTCATTCTCCGTAGGCACGTCATTTTGCGAGCGCTGAGGCGTTTGTATAGTGTTTGGCGTGAGGGCGGTTTCGAGATCAACTGCGGACTCGTCCAGATCACCGGTTGCCATGTTCAAGGCCATTTGGAGCATGTCATCGCCGAAGGCATTCGACGAGTCGACGCCTTCCGGGCTGTACGTGTCCGTGTGCGGCCCGTCGTTTATGTCACCGTCCTCCCTAAATAAACAGTGCAGTTTTCCTTTGTTTTTTTTTTAATATCTAGCTTAATGCACTCAGTAAATCACTCGCAGTTCAATCAAAAAGTTCGTATAAAGTACTTAATGTATTTATATCCTTCGATTATTATTATAGCCCCTAGTCGTTGTAAATTTTTCCTCTAAGATGGTGCGTTAGTCTGGTAGTGAATTTTTCTATTATGAAATATCACTTTGGTTATATTTAGACACGGACAAATTTTTAACAGGATAGATTCCTGGAAATTGTATTAATAGCCCTTTAGACTACTTATCTTGTCAACAGGATAATGCGTGTTAATACTGCGACTAATTTCATCTATTATATGCCGTGTAAATTCTATTTTTGTTCAATTTGCAAAAATGAGCAAAGTTGGGAAAAAGTATAATTCCCAACAATTTTAAAAGAAATTAAATTTATTTTCGATATAATGAAACATGCATATAGATGAATAAAATCATTAATAAAATATACGGAAATTGAGCGAACTTTTCAATGAAACCTAATACGATAGTTTAATAAATAGGATTCGTGCTAGGGATAAGGTAGCATTGCCGATTCAGGATGAAGGAAACAATCACCGCGCGATTAATTATAAATGATTCGAACAAACAATGGAATAACATGGACTAATAGAATGGAATAATTAGTATATAATTAATAGTCCTCTTCGGTGAATAATATTGGGTTTGTATACGATAATCTTAAATCTGAAAGGCCATCCAGCACGAAAGTAGTGTAGACCCATATAAAAATCTTAATTACTTCTCATTTTCCTAATAATTCTCACACACTATTTACATAAATAAAAATATTAAAATTAAAATAAATGTAAGCTCGTGTTTTAATTTTTTTTTTTTGGCTTTTTCGGGTATAGTATTTTTTATGTTCTATTTGCAATCTTTAAAAAAAAAAAAAATTTAAATACTCAAAAAAAAAAAGTTGAATTATACAAAAAACATATTTATTATTTACAAATACCATTAATCAACATCCTCTAAAAATAAAAAACTTATTTTATTTTTTTTTAACAATTTTTATTCGATTGTTATGTAAAATTAATAAATTTTGCATTAAATTTAGGTAAATTAAATGTTCGTTTAACAAAATAAAACAATTTATAAAATTACAATATTACAAAGTAGATCACTAATAAAATTACATTAAAGTATCTCAAAAATATTCTGAACTGAAATATTGTATTTGCAGATATTGATATGCTTCAATTAACGAGTTTTTCTGTTAAACTATTTAATATGTAGATTCAAAAATTTGTAAGGTGATTTGATTAAAATGATTGTACATTTTTACTTCGTATTAAACATTGAAAAAAGTATACTGTTTAAAATATGACTAATGTCACAATATTTTACTTTAAGATTATATTGATGTATTCCGTATATGCTGTGATGATAATAAACACAAACTGTGTTTATGAATACATACAGATATCTCATTATAAAAATTATTTTAAATAATCATTGAAAATGTGCTAAAATTATTAGTATAATTAAAATAAATTGTAAAATTCATTTAAAATAATTTTAGAAAATAATGCTTAATTCTTTAAGAAAGGTAAATTTTAAAAACTTAATATTTATTGTAACAAATATTACATGAAACTATATTAACTATTTAAAAAATCAGTATTTGATAAATAACACCTAACTTACCTAACTTACCATTAGTGAATGATTATTTAATATGTTTATATAAAAAACGTTAGATATAACTAAAGAAAACTTACTTTATAATTTATACATTTACAAATTAAGTACTTTAGTTTTTTTATTTCATTATAGAGTATTCTATGAGTAAAGTACAATATATATTTATCTAATTATAATTACCTAAAATTTACCACATGATTGGATACGACTATATTTAAAATATGAATTTTAAATAAAAATACACTATTAACGCATGTAGTATAATATAATAAGCAACTGCATTATAATAATCGGATTATTTAACGTAAATTTAAATCTAAAACTGCTTTGCAAATGTAATTTGTAATGCTTTAATGTGTGTTGCTTTGGTGTTAATTTATTAAGAGTGTTTCATTTACATTGCAATAAATTTAATATTTTCATTTTAACCATAGATTAATCAACATAAGTAAATACTTTAAAATATATTTAAAACCTGTGCTTTTTAGACAGTATTTATATATAAATAATTATTGTTATTATATTAATTACAATTTATATTAAATTTATTTAATCTAATGTCGTTTGATTTTACATTTAAATAATATCTAATTCACCAAAAATTTTAAATATATTTTTTTATTAAAAATTTTTTATTTCGTATATCTAAAATAGTAGTTCTGTATAATTAAAAAAATAATAAAACTGACTTTAGTGTACTACATTATAAGGACAGTAATTTTATAATTATTAATTTTAAATTTATATAACTGAAATAAATTTTTTTTTTAATACTCCTGAATTTCGTTTATTATTCTTCAAATTGAATTAATTTATTTAGTTGATTATAAAAAACAAATTATTGATAGTAAGTTTAATAAAATAAAATAAATCAATAATTTATACATATAATATTTATGATATATGTAACGTTAATGATGCCGTTGATATAATATTGATATATCTAATAATTCTATACTAAAATGTAACTTGTAAGAAGAAAAAAATTTTTGCGTTAAAAATTAATAACCTATTTTAAGTTAAAAGTTTTAAATTTAATTAGATATTAAAAGTTTTAAAATATATGAAACATAAAAAAAAGTACATCTACAAAGTATTTCTTTTACAATGCTCCAACGCTTCAAAAAATTAATTCATTCAAACGCGTTGCTAATCTAAAAAAAATTTTAATATAAAATATATAATATGATATAAATATTAATAAAACATTGTTTTATTTTTTATAATATACAAAAATTGAATACATTTATTATATTCATACATTTTATACGTATTTAATATAATTTAACTGTAATTGATAAACTAGAAGTGTTGGATTTATCATTATTATTATTTAATATATTTTTATTCGTGAGGGAATGGTCGAACAATTCAATTAATTTTGAATAAACCTATATTTTTTCATTGTCCGTATTAAAATATTAAATTTACAAATTAGACAAAACATCCTTTTTGATGATTGAAAATATTCAAATGGATAATTAAAAACCAATTATTTTATATTATATTATTTAGTCTGTCTTGTTAAATTAAAAAATATTTACTGAATAGATCATAAAAATATTTGTTTACATATATGTATATACATACGTTTTCTTATTATAAAATTTAGTATAATTGTAGAATTAAGGATTAATATTTTATTAGGTACAGTTGCTATTAAATTTATTCAAGTACATTGCACCCAATCACGTGTGATTGTTCTATATAAATACATTTTATAAGTGGAGTTTCACATTAATTACACTAAAAGAATTTTTAAATGTTTTTCAGGTAGTCACAAGAGCTTTATATTATTCGAAGGGTACATTTTTCTACTTATATATTTCTATGTATTTTCAGTATAGAAAATGATTACTGTAGTACAAAGATTTTTAAATTAAAAAATGATGAATCTAATTTTATTTATCACGGTAATTCAGTACTGAAGACATAATATAATAAAAATTTTAAAAATAAACATACAAATGCACTTCGATCATTAAATTAAAATTAATTATTAATTATTTAATCATCAAAATTTCGGCTAAAACCGACAAAGTAATTAAGCATTTTTCGGATATATCTTATTGCGGCTTTACCTACAATTATTTTTATAGAAAACTAACAAATTTTCCTACATTTCTAATCGTCTTTCAAATTGATTCGCATTGATCTTTTTATCGTTGTATCTAATCTAGAAACAGTATTTTTCTACATCCTGTTTTATTCGCGTATACATATGTTTATACAATTTCTTTTCAATAACATTTTACTTATTTTGTATCAAATTAAAGAAGCTATAATAATTATTATAGATATAAAAATACGTAAAATACATTGCATTAATCCACGCGATATAAATCAATAATTATCTAATTTGTTAAAAAAAAATACAAAATGTAAAAATAAAAAATGTTTAAAATATTTGAATACATAATATCTGATATGTCATAGATTAAAACAAACTATAGTATAAATACAAGTTGATACACGGAAAATATTACTTTTTATACGAATATTATCAATATTTAGATTAATTCACGACTTTGAACATTTTAATTAAAATAAAGTTTATACATTTGATACGTTATCAATCTAAATCTATTGTTATTCATTATCTTAAGTAAACAAGTAACATATGAAAGTAAATTTTTATAGCTTCTCTTTAAAGAATAACCGTGAAAAATCATGTACAAACGCAGTACAATCCACCTACAAATAAATTATGTTATGCAACAAGATAATCAGGATAAAATAAAATGAAAGGAACGTAAAAATAGGAGTAAAACCAGCATCATCCGTCCTACCTCGCATCGTCGTTTGAATCCGAGTCGCTCTCGTTCTTCTTTTCTGTAGCTACCATCTCTGCCATCATGAGCAGCTCGGCTTCGAAAGGGTCAGACGGTATTTTCTCCTGTATCCGCTTAATCTCCTTGAATATCCCCTTAGCGCTGTTGCGCGTCGTTGGTATGAAGATGGGTACAGGTATGGGTATAGGTATGGGAACGGGTACAGGGAATGGCATGCTGTACATATGTACGGGAAAGGGGACGTAGAGAGGCACGGGTATCGGTAGCACCAAGCGGTCGATGCCATCGGTCTGGCTCGATTGGCTGCAGGGTATTGGACGTACTGAGACACCCTTCGTATGCACCTGAGGCTTGCACTGTGTCATCTTGTTGCCAACTTCGACCGGCGACGTCGGTCGTGTCACCACCTGCTGTTTGTAGATCACCTACGGCAATTGTATGTGAAATATACATGATTGAATTATAGATATAGAATACCCTGGATCTAAGATTATGCTAACCAGTACCGACTGATTCATGTTTTTTTAAAGTGCATTAATATAAATAAGAGAAACTTGTATAATTTGAAATGGTATTTTTTTTATCAAAAATTAAATTATTAATCGATTAAAAGGGTTTTATCCATTTACGTCTTAAATAAATCATAAAAAATGAAAGAAATATTACATTTATTCAAATTTTTATACAACTAAATTTGAAAATAATTTATTCGGCCTAACATTTTTATTTGCTGCATAATAATATATAAAAAATATATATGTGCAAATGTGCTGATTCAATCGGTGCAAATGTATACTTGTAATATACATCTACATATACGTATGCATACACACATATATATGAAATAAAATTTTTTTTTAATAAAATCGCTAATTAATCATATTTGTGAAATACTTCTGAAAAGCTTCCATCGTTTTTTAAATGCCTTTTGTAATATCTTAATGGCTTATTTTATTTAATTTGTGATGAACAACCAGATTTTTGTGACAAAGTTTGGTCAAAACAAAATGGCTATTGAATCGTTAAGACAGTAAAGTCCCGGAGCAATGGATTTAATATCATATAAATTACAATTATATTACGTACAGAATGGGTGCCTTGTAGAGTAATGGGCTGCATAGGGGTGCCGATGGTCTGTTGTACGCTATTTTGAGTTTGCCCGTTTGCAATCGCTGCGAGGCTCGTTACCGACGATATTACGGGTAGTGTCTTCTTCGGGGTTTGATCAGGTGGAGGCGCAGGTTGTATAGGTCGAGGTAATTGCGCGGTGACCGAGGTCGAGGGTAGAGCTGCCGTCGCTACCGACGTGGCTGCGGATGTAGCGGATGTCGGTGCTGATGCAATAGCTCTCTTCGGTATGCCCGTGGGCACAGGATCAGTATTCGAGTCACTAGTGGGTATCGTTATTGGCGATTTAGTGTACTGAGCTTGGAAGTTCATAACGCATTTATAGGAGCAGAAGTTCCTTATAGTTGCATCGGACATTGTTAGGTGATATTGGGCTTGTGAGTATTCTTTACAATAGTCACAGTTGATGCGGCGTGCCGAGACCGCGTTGATCGACACCTGAATGAACAAATAAGAAAATAAGAAGTTGTTATTCAAGAATTTTCTTCCACCATTGTCAAATAATTTTATACTAGCTTATTATTATTTTTAGTGAGCGCGTTTTATCATTTACTTTTGTACAAGCGGTATGAGGCTACAGGAACTGCAAAAAGTTTAATTAGAAATAAATACACAGCTACTTAAAAAATAGGAAAAACCGAAGTGGTAATACTTCTTAAATGCCAACATTTATTCTAACTCGACGTGTTTATTATCCACAATATTTTAAATTCAGTTTCATTAAAAAAATTCTGAATATTTCCATTTCAGCATTTTGAACTATATTAATTATTTCATTTCTATTTTATAACTTTATACTATACGTAACAGAATAGAGACAGAAACAGAAAATAATTGAATAGATTTGTCAAAAAGGTTTCAATGATTATAAATATGTAAGATTTATAAAATATTTGTTTTGTAACAAATAATGTATGGCTAATTATTAAATGAATATAACCATAGAGAATTAATGGTTAATAATACTATAAATATAAACAAAAATTTTTATTCAAATAATATTGCCTTACAATTTATATACTTTATATATAGTACATTTCTTCGATTTTGAAAATTAAGATACATTTAAGAATAATATTTTATAGGTAGTAAAAAAGAAATTGTATTTATCATATTGAGATTTATGATAATATACTTTAAAGCAAAAAGTAAATACCACATGGATATTTAATTTTTCTATAATAATAGTGACATTATTTAATAAATATATAAAGTAATATATAAAGTAAAAAGCATTAATTTATAGTATAAATGAGTCGCTTAAGAAAAACATTTATTTACTTTTTAACAAAGAAGCAAATCTATAATCATTATTACCTGATATAAAGTTAAGCAATTTAAACTGCACATCATCATAATTTGGCCAATTTTTAATTCCTTCTTAATCATATCGAAATTGTACTTTTTTACTTTACACCAATTACAAGGAACAATCTTTCGATTTGTAATGATAAAAACATTTAAACATGTTTTATTACAAAAAGTATGAGCTTCATCTTCATAAAATACAACAAAACCTTTTTTTGTAGGTAACTGAAAATACTTTTTGCATGTAGAGCATTGATCTGGATCTGCTTTATTCACAAATTTAAAGGCAGCGAAGCAAGGTTCGCTACAAATTGGTACTGATGGATTTCTGTCAATCTGAACTTCACAATAAATGACTTTTTCCTTTAAAAATAAACCAATGATTAAATTTCATATTTATTTATATATTTATTTATACTTTAAAACGTAAACTCCAAAATTTTATTAATAAGATATTAAATAAATTAATAACAATTTCATTTAAAAATATTATGTTATTAAATAAACTATTATATATATAGCTATGTATACAAAATAATTATAATTTATGAAATAATTTAAACATTAATTATAAATATTTGTATTTATTTATAAAATTCTAAGGTAATTATATTTTAAGTTAAATAAACGATTCTTTTGAATATATTTTTCTATTTACTTAAATAATTAACAATTCATAAAATATTTATTCTGAATTATATAATAAACAGAATCACATTTTTACCTCTTGACAAACACCACAAACTTTTTTTTCAGGTACTGGTGTTTCAGAGGAATTCATCTTTGAGTATTTTTCCATACAATCTTGAGTGCAAAAATCTTTAAATTGTCCCTTATCACCAACAGGAGCCAAAAATCCTTCTGTACCAGCACTTATGTCTTTTTGACAATAACTACACACTTTCAATCCCTTTTTAAATTCCTCTAGACAAGTTGAACAACAAAATTGTCTAACATCGTACCCAAAACGTACACAATATTTTCCTAAACTAACAGGTTGCACAAACCCATTACAATTTCGACAATAGCTTCCATATTTATTTTGAAATTTTCCCAAGCATTCTTCATTGCAAAATTCCATTGTTTCCCACGATAAATTTCTTTCATCTTTTGCTTCTACAATTAAAAGACAATTTGCACAACGTTTTTCTCTTTTAGAATTTACTGCTTCGCTGGGTATGTCTGTAGCTTTATTATTATCAGTTATAAAAGCTAGTTTGCACATATCTGAACAAACATTGTAACTTTTTGTACCTACTTTTACTTTTATCATACAAGTTTTTTCTTCTTTACATTGTTTACATACTTCTTTAGATAAAATTTCTTCTATTTCTGGATTTTTAGCATCATCATCTACTTCAATAATATTTGAAGTAACTATTGATAGTCCATCGGATGATTTATCAGCATTTACTTGAATATCATTTTTCCTAGTAGTTAATGCAGATACTTTTAGAATAGCGTCTTCTTTAACCTTTTTAATTAACTCTGAATGCAGTATTTTATTACAATTTTTATTTTCTTCCAAGACTTTATCTATATTTTGTATTTGTCCTTCAATAACCATTTCTTTTTCTTCCTTTGAATTGTTCTCATTACTTATTTTATTGTTTTCATTAGTCTTATTTAATTTTGTACTATCAGGAATTATGCAAATTTCATCATCTTGTCCTGGTAAGACTTCAGTTGAAGTGCTATCACCTTTTTTTTCAGAAGATTCTTCAGATAATTTTTCTCCTTTATTAACCTTTGCTTTATTTTGGTTAGAACGCAAATGTTCCTATAATAAAAAATGAAGATGTTTTTCAGTAAAATAAAGTAAAATAAATATTTTAAAAATACATTGAAATGCTTTTAAATCAGATTTTAATGTACTTGTATAAATATGATATCAGTATTAAAAAAACATTACAAATAAGTTCCACATTATCAACAAACCTTCTCTTTTAACTTGAAATGTTCATTAAGTTTTAAACGTTTTTCATTTCCACAGTCTATTTCCATTGATTCAACACTATCGATTCGAATATTGAGATTATCTGAACTAAATGGATCTTCAGCCTCAGGCTGATTTTCAATTTGAGTATCTTCCTTATCTTGGCTGATTTGAATAAATTCAGTGTTTTCAACTTCTTCATTTTTTTCATTTCTCAGATCTTTTACATTTACATTATCTATATCCATATTAAAGCATTCTAAGGTTTGTTCTGATATTTTACCTTGCAATGACTGTTTTGAATTGTTGCCAGTTTCAACATTATCTTTATTTTTTTTCTCAGTCTCATCACAATTGGAATCCATTTTGTTAGAATTCTTTTCCTTTTTACTCAAAGTTTCTAGATTTTTATTGAAATCTTCTCTATCTTTATTCAATTGATTTTTATTTAAATTCGTTTTTTTATCACACTGATTAGTTTCTAATTCACTTTTATTGATTTCATCTTTATTGGTTTTTTCATTTTTTTTACTAAATTTTTCATTTATATTATCTTCTTTATTTAGAATACAGTTTTTTTTATCACCCTGTTTATCCTTTATGTTTTCTAAAGCTTGAATTTGATCTAGTTCGACATCGTTAACTACAGTTTGATTTGTATTTTTTGACCTACTTACTTCTGAAAATTTTGCAATTTGTGTGACATCTTTAGAAAGTGGTTCTGTACTTTCAACAGATGCTATTTCATTATTTGATTGATCATATTTTTCATTAAATTTTATATTTGGTTCATTTAATATTTGTGTACTTTCTTCCATGATTGCTTCATTCGGATCTGTTGATACATTAACTTTGTCTTGCTCAATATTATCACTTATTTTGTTAGCTGCAGACTCCATTTCCAACCTTTTAATAAAGATATTTTTACTACAAAACTTCGAAAATTGTAGAAATAATTGTATAATCGATATTTACGTTAAAATATAATTAAAAATAAAACTGTATAATAATATATATTGATAATAACAGTTATATTTGTAATTAACAAAAATTAGTCATTAAGTTTCTAGTTTTATAATAATTTTTCAATTACGATAGCAATAGTCATATAAAATAATATGTTATCTTCAAAAATAGTTGAATTTCATAAATTTACAAATAAAATCATTTAAATTATTATATTTTAAAGGAAAAAACACGCATTATATATTTTTAGGTTATTTCAAGCCGGTGACGCGGACTTTAAATAATACAGTAATAAGTAAAATTGATTAAACTTTCTATATAAATAAAATAATGCCAAGAAAAGAACCTTACCAATAATTTGCTAGCCTTTAATTATGCAAAAGAGGTTTATTTTTAATTGAAACCATCACAACCAAAAGAGCATTCTATATAAAAGATTCACGGCGACAATATTAGTCAACCATTGCCATAACCTTGAATAATGTCAATCATAATCATCCACGCTACCGGTGATAAAGATTTTATTATTTAAAAATGTTTACTTAAATGTTAGCATTCATCTTCCACAATTTTTCACTTTGATGCGCAGATTATAAAGTAAAAATTCATATGATAAAAAATTCTCTAATTTTATAAATGAAGAACTGGCATTTCTAGGTTAGCTCAACTACCAATTGCATTGTTGCCAGTGTTAAATTTACAGAGCGTTTATTGGTCATTTAATGCAGTTTATAATTATATTATATTTATATTAGGAATTACTTAACATATTTAGATAATGAAAATAATATGAACTGAGTATTCCTAATATTATTGAAACAAAGATTCTTTATATAATTAAACATAAAATATTTATTTTTAAAATTATGTGCCATAATAAGATATAGTTGAATTCTTAAATAAAATAAACATTTTATTCGATGCACTATGTTTCATTCCTTATTCCTCATGTCTGATTTCGTAAAATAGAAAATGCCAAATCTTACTTATTGTTTTTAATCTATCCGCGACCACAATAATACTGTTGATTGGTCAAGCTAGAAGTTATCATATGCATGTGTTCAATAGGTATGCTTGTATTGTTTACGCATGCATGCAGATTATTTATTATTTGTAGGAATAAGCTAATGACTATTTTTATGCGTTGCACTTGCAAAGAGAAATATACACGTACATGAAAAGAATGTAAAAATTCGGAGGAAAAATTAAGCATATGTCGTAAAAATTTTGCGAAATGGAAAATTAGTGATTCCTATTTGGATTAAATCAAGTACAGTTTGTGCAACGGAGAACAGAGGAAGAGGTAAAGTTTACTTTGCTTTTTTGTGTTCGTCCAATATAATTCTTTAAAAAATTCTAAAACTTTCAAGGTTATTTCAGCATCGAAAGTTTTATCATTGAAAGTTTTAAGCCTAATGTTTCTATTTAATTAATGCTAATAGGCATGTGATTATTTTTTAGTTTTTTAATCTAACACCTTCCCAAATGAAAAATTCACAAGTAAATGTAAAACATTAAAACTTTAAATTTCATTTAAATTACTTTTAAAAATTGTGAATATTAATAGTTAAACAATAGAAGTAAAAATTAATTAAACATTTTTGCATAGTATTTTTTTTGCACGTTTAAAATAAAAATTTTATTTCATGTTCAGAGAAATGGCTGATACTTCCAAGGTGGATAATGATGACAACCTTGAAGACAGTTCGTCTTCTGAAGAATGGACGATTATTTATAAAAAAGAATCTAATGATAATTGTATATCTAAAGAAAAAGAAAAAAATGAAGTCCTTAATGATTCTAATAAAATTGTAGATACAGATAACGATTGTAATGTAAGGAAAATTGTATATATTAAATATTAATACTATCTTTAAACCAAAGTAATAATATAGTGCTCTGAAACTTCTATTAAATTAATTTTTAATATAAATATGTTGAATTAAATTTTATTATTAATATTTTTAATAGTATTATTTATTATTTATACATATGATCATGTCTTTATATTTCTATTATTTATATTTATTTATATAATGCTTTTGATTTTATATATTAAAATAATTGCTTGATGTATAATTAAGGTATGTTTTTTTAATTTTTTGTAAATATAATTGATGGATAAAATATATATGCATTAGTAGAATATATAATAGGAACATATAAATTGTTAAATACTTCATCTTATGTTTTATGTTTTAGTTAAAACAAAATCGTCTTAATAGCATAGAACATATTGAAGTTCATGAAAAAGAAATAGAATCAGACGATGTATCTATACTCTCAGACGAAAGTGAATCAGAACAACTTATAAATGATGGAAAAGTTGAAATAATGGAGTGGCAAATTGAAAGCAAGCAATCTACTCAGTTAGCAACATTATCTCCTAATCATACATCAGTAATTGATTTTTAATTTTATATACAACATTGTTACATAGAGTTCTTATATTTAGTTCTTCTATTAAGTAAGAAAAATAACAATAAATTTAATAATATTTAATGTTTTAAATATTAAATAGTAAGTAAATTAATAGTAGGTTTTACTATTATATGCTTTTTTTCTTTTTTTATATTATAAAAATATATTTAATTTTGTATGTATATATATAATTATAATTTTATTAGGATAGAAGTATAACATCAAGTGCTTTAATTACATGCTCTGTGATAGCCTTAATAAGTGGTATTATAATTGCTGGTCAAATAATTGAGTTTCAAGGACATGAACCAAATTATTTTCTAAATAATGAAATTCAAGCAAAATTAAAAGAATTTATTGGAATCAAAGAAAAATTGAATGATTTAAATGATGGTAATTTATTTAAATAATTTTTATAAGCTTAAATTATATAATAAAATATGTATATGCTTGAAACAGTGAAACGAGCTCTACATCAAATTCAAGGAAATATACAACAAATGAAGAAATTAAAGGATCAATTAATAAATAAAAAGTATAAAAAAAACAAATCAAAATATTCAGGTGATAATTATAAAAATTTTGAAAAATTGAATATAGAAAATATTTTCAATCTAGATGGTTATGATAATAAACTTGAAATGCTTGAAATTACGTTCCAAAATTTTTGTTCAATAATAACCAAAATCAATTCAACCAGTAATTTAACATTTGAAAATAAATTATGTAAAACACCCAAGATACTTTCAGATATGATTATTTTAAAAAAAAATTTCAAACAAATTTTGGAAAGCAATGTAGAAACAGATTTACCAGAAAATCGGTTTGTATGATTATTTTTATTTATAATTTAATATTAAATAGTATTTTAAACCATTTTCTTACATTTTTAGAGTTTTTCTTAATGTTGAAAGAAAACTGGAATTAGTTTCTGAATCTTTATTATTTGATTTTAACGCTATATTTTCAAAGTTTACAAAGAAAATTCAAGAACGATTAAATAAAGTAGGATCTGAAATTCATAATCGATTATGTTTTTCATATAATAAAGATAAAATTAATGACAAATTTTTTAATATTTTAAACAAAAACTATTTTTTAAGTAATTGTAACGAATCAAATTCAGATCCGGCAATTAATTTAAACTCAAATGTAACTAAGAAAAATAAAAAAGGTTATGGAACTAAAAAAAAATCATATTTAGAATTAAAAAAAAATGCATATAAAAATAATTATAAAAATATTAAGGATTATAAAAACTTTTTTGATTCTAAAAAAAATAATTCCTATACAAAAATATATCCTGAAGAAAACTTTATTAAAGGAGAAGCAACAACTGATAATAATTGGAAAAAAAATAAAAAGGAAAAGAAAGAGAAATATTCTCTAGAAGAAAAAAAATATAAATATGAAAAAACTGATAAATATAAAAATGATTGTAATAAAAAAATTAAACTTGTAAATAATATTAATAATTCGTTTGAAAATAAAAAGGGATATGATTTTGATAAAGATATTTATAATAAATTAGAACACAATTATGATTGTAAATTTGATAATAAGGAACATGAATGTAGAAAAAAAATTTATGAAAAAACTAATCAGGAGTTTGATTATAATTTTGAATTTAATAAAAACAATCATAAATTTAATTACGAAGCTGATCATAAAAAGGATGATTCTCAAAAAAAATCGAAGCATCAGAAAAGTTATGATTTTAATGAAGGTGACTCAAAGTTTATTGTAAACGTAGAAAATTACTCAGATAAATATCTTCGAAATAAAGAAGAAAAAGAAAGATATAAAAATGATAAAGAATATATATTAAAGCCAGAAAATTTAAAGGAATCAAAATATGTAAAATATCAAGAAGATGAACATTGGGAAAAAAGGGATAAATATCGAGCAAATAGTGATTGGCAAATACAAAGGTATATAATTATTTAAATTTGTAAATATGGATTATACCTTGTGTTTAAATGTAAAGCATAATACAATATTAAATTAAAAAAAATAATATTATTTAATACTTTAAAATAAAAATTTTGAATAATTAATATAATATCAAATTTAAACTTATTAAAAAGCTTCAAAATAATTAAATTCACATATCAAATAAAAATGTATAAAAATATATTTAAAAAATATTTTTTGAGAATTTCAAGTCTTAAAATTATATATTCAAATTTTTAGTGTAATTTTTAATAAGATTAAGTTTTGTTTTTATTTTAATTTTATCTAGTAAAATAAAAAAAATTTTTATTTTAAATGTTTTAATATTAAATTTTTACATAATTTTATTTTTGTAATTACACTAAGAATACGTTTTCATGTATATATCTGACTTTATATATATATATATATATATATATATATATATATATCTCGCTCTCTCTCTTTCTATCTCTCTCTCTCTCTCTCTCTCTCTCTCTTTGCTAAATTGTATTCGTACAATTTGTCTGTACAAACTTTTTTTTTTTATACAATTTCTTTCTATATTTGTATAGGGGTAAAGCTCGTGAAAAACAACGGAATTCTGATTGGTATTTTGTTCGAGCAGATTCACGTGAAAAGGCGAGGATTGTCGAAGAGGATGATAAACACACATAGAGTACTCCTTCACTTCGTAATAAACATGAAGGAAAGCGTGACTGGTCCTTGCGAAGAAAGTAGAATTATTTAATGGTATAAATGTTTAGGAAATTTGGCAATATCTGGAATTTTTTGAACTCAAAGTGACGAATCTATTCATAAGAATTCTCAACACGAATTCAATTACTGTAAAAAATCTATACATGCATTCACAGTTGCAAATAATGCACTTAATTAATTGCCACCTTTTTAAAATTCCTAACAGTATGTTCATCTATGATCATTTGTATTATGTTACACTATACTATAAAAAAAACAATCATATTTTGCGAGATATTTATTTCATTAGAAATGATCAATTTCAAATTAATAAATATTATTAAAATAAATGATTTGTAACAAAATTCTGATTAATTTATTATTTATTTTAAATAATTAAAGATTCAAGATCAGTTTATTCTTTTCACTATGCATACTAAAGAATATTTTTAAGTTACAAAAGTATTTTTAAGTCTATTATTTATTTTTATTTTAATTGATTATCATACTTTTAATTAGTATCTATATTGATATTTTATTTACATTTTACATACTTAATTAATTTAGCAGTCATTTTTATTTGAATATATAGATTCTATTTTTGAAATGATATAATAATTGAATTTCTATCATTCTTAATTTAATTCAATCAGCATAAAATTTGTTTAAAAATTTTTTAAATTTTATTCATATTAACTCTAAGTTGTGATGCAGTTTATAGACAAGAATATTTCATAATCATACAAATACAGTACTTAATTTTTAATCTGAATAAATAATTTTTTATTAAAAAAAGATTTTTCACATAAATAAAATAATAATAATCCAATTATTTCTATATTTTTTGTTATGTTGTTAATTAAAACAATTATTATTTTTCCAAATATATTTATTGAATTTAATTGATTGATTTAACTTTGCTCCATTATATATTGCCATTTTTATCTCAGATGTTATATCCTTTATTAATATTGTAGATAGTGTCATAATTACATTACGACCTCATAGATAATATTGTATCAAACGTAAACATAAAATTATATATAGTACAAAATATTTTTGTTCTAAGTATATTTATATAGGTCTTATATATAAATACTGTAAGAAATCGATAGTTCAAACAGAGTAGTTAATTGTTTTTAAAAATAATACATGCATGCTACATATTACGTGATTGATATAAAAAAATAAGTATATACATACGAGTATACTTCGAAAACTAAATTTAAGTAAAAAATAACATTTAAGATGGATCACTTTGTTTCAAGTGTGCATCTAGTATTTGTTATAAATTAGTTGAGCAGACATGAAATAGAAAATTAGATTTAAAATATTTATAATTAATAATGTGAAATTATTTTTTCGATCTGATATATAAAGTCGAAGGTTATTAATTATTATAAAATAATTCATCTATAACCTAAATTATATGACTTGTAAAATTCAATAAAGAATGTTATGAAAATATATATTTACATTTAAAAATATTGAATTTGTTATTTTATTTTTGTACCTTGTATATTTATTGACACAGATGAAAAAATTTTTATAAAATAAATTAACAAAATTGTATAAATCAATAAAATAGTTTTTGATTCCGAATTATTTATTAAAAAAAGAGAAGAAACAAATAAAGGCTATATTGAAAAGATTTTTTTAATTTTACAGGATTTTTTCAAAGAAAAAATGTCGAAAATAGAACTCCCTCCAAGTGAAGATTTAATAGTAAATTCCAGTCTTATAATTAAGAAAGATTTTTTAAAAAAAAAAAATCATTTTGAAAGATGCGAAGTTGCAAATATAGAAGTAACAGTATTTTTGAATAGATTAATTGACATTTTTGAAATTTTAATGATGAAATTAGAGTTTGCTGTAAGCATAGAATTTTTGTTTTATGAAAAAAATTACTTTAATTTAATTTTTTTAGAATTAATTTTATATTATTTAGGCTACTTTACCTGCAATACTTTCAAGCCCAAAAATATCTGAAGTTTTAATGCAGGAAGAATTAACACAAATAAATTCTGCATTTATTTCTTGTTCAGATTCTCAGAAAATTTGTAATCAAAATGAATTATCACGTAAGTAAATGTAATGTTTAAATAATTCTTAATACATTTACTCACAATTGTGATATGAATTATTTATGTTTATTTAATTGTGTAACAGAAAAAATTTCATCTTTATAAATATTTTATAATTCTAGAAAAATCAGTTATTTTCGAAAATACAACAACTAATATGAAAATAAATGAAATGGATTGTAAGAATTCTAATAAATCTAATATATCATGTAGATCTATGAAAGAAAATATTCGAGTTAATAATGCTCTTCAAGTACTTAAGATACATACGTTATTATTACATATTATTAATATTATTATACATATAACCACGATGAATAATTTGTATAAATATTTGAAAACAATTATTTTTATTCCTTAAAATTAAACTTTATACAAGTTCTTTAAACATAATATTAATGAATATACATTGAGAGGTTCATTTCAATATCCATCTATTCTCCACATTAAATCCAATTAAAAACCAAATTCTTTTAATTTTAAGGTTTGCCAAATTTTCATGAGTAAGCTTCTGGTTTTGTTTAATTTTTATGCAGTGTATGAAATTTTGAATAAGTGCATTATTATTAAAAAAAGAAAAATATATGTAGCGTTATTTCATTAGAGGAAGAAATAAACTTATACAAAAACTAAAAGCAATTAAAAAATTAAATCGACAACTTATGTTAATCTGCACTTGAATAAAATTGTTAGAATTCTTGTTTTATTTATTATTTTAATTATTTAAAGATTTTCTATTAATAATAAATAAAAAATATAAATAAGGGCTACCAAACAAGTAATAATTTATTAAATATAATTTCTTTATCTTTTATACATTAAATTAATATTAGTAATTTCATGTTGTTTATGTTAGTCCATATGTTGTATTATATGATTAATTGTTTAATAACTAATTTTTTTTAATTTATAAATTAAAAATTTTATTATCATTAAAAATAAATTTTACTTTGATTTTTTGTTTTTATTTTTTGAACAATTTAGTTTAATTTGAAATGAATATTTGATATTGAAATAATTTATAATACAAGAGATACTGATAAATATTTTAGAAAAATTGTTATTTTAAATACTTATTCTTTACATAAAATATAAGTATCTAAACTAATTATTAATATTTCATTAGATTTTAATTTCTAATGAAATTATTTATGAACTATCCAAAAATAGTCAAAATGATATTAAAAGATCTACTGTTAATTTTATGCGTCAAATCAAGTATTTTATGGAATTTATTATTTCAAAAACAAAACTAATGCCAAATGAAGAAAGAGAAAAAGAACTATATTTACGTAAAATTTATAACGATATGGAGCAAATAAAAATAGAAATGTCTGGTATAACTATTTAAAATATTACATTATACAAGTATTTTTTATTTTACAAATAATTGTTAATTATTTTTTTTACAGAATTAATAGTTTGTTTAGATAAACAAAAATCAAGTTATCAAACGGAGACAAAACAATTATCAGAGCGAGTTAATAATTCTTTGAAAACATGGAATGAAATAAAAGAAAATTTTCAGAATCAATTAACAGAAGCATTGTAAAATTAATAATATATTAACGTATAATGATTAAGAAAAATAATATAATATAATATAATAATATACTCCAATATTTTAGAGAAAATTCGAAAAATAATTTAGCTAAATCTCTTTCACTATTCACTGACAGAATGAAAAGTCATCAGCAAACATTAGAAAATTTTAAAATGCAAGTAGAATTGGAAAAACAAAATAATCGGAAAATAGAAACCGAGATTCAAGGGAAAAAGTATTTACTTTTGTGAATATGTATTTTTTAATGATCGTATTTTTACATAATATTTTATTAATTATTATTTATTATAGATTTAAAATTGAATCTCAATTACTATCTTTAATTATGAAATTTGACTCTGAAGTTGGCGATAAACAAGAAACTTATGATGAGTTGATAACTGTATATGAAGCTTTAGATCAAGAAAGATCGCAATTAACAGTTATTAATTTTATTTTATGCAAATTATTTAATGTTTGCTATATATATACATATATATATATATATATATATATATATATATATATATATGTGTGTGTGTGCGTGCGTGCGTGTGTGTGTGTGTGTATATACCAAATTGAATGTTTGAAATATAAATTTTTCAGTCTGAAATGGATAAACAGTTAATTATTTATGAACAAATTATATCAGAAAAAACAGAAAAAGAATTTCAAATTTTCTATAAAAAATATAAGATTTTTGTAACTAATAGAAGTGCTAAAATAATTCAACGGTGGTGGCGACAAATATATGCCATGAAAAAGAGCCTAAAGAAAAAAAAGGTAGAGTTTTGAATTTTAAATTATTATGACAATTTTATAATTTTTAATAAATATTTTTATTTTAGGGAAAAAAAAACAAAAAATAGATAAGAGTCAAACATAAAATATATGAATATTTTTACATTTTAATTACAAGTGTATGAATCTTTTATTTTATAATATATATTTTGAAAATTATATTAAGAATATTTAATTGTAATTATTTCAAAGAGAAAGAAATTGTATGTGCATAAATGCATCAATGTTCAAATAAAAGAAAATCGTAAAATAACGTTTGAAATAACTTCGCTTTATTATGTGACATTTTTCATTTTTATTCAATATTAATAAATTTAATTAATGAAGTACTTAAAAACGAATTTATTTAACTATATATTAAAAATATATCTTTTAATATACTTGAGAATAAGTCGTTAATTATTTGAGTCGCAATTACTTTATTTAAAAGACCTAATAATGGACGATGGTGAAGTTTACGATAAAGATAAGGATCCTCGATTTGATTTTATTCTACAATATTTGATTAATAAACATAAACTGAAAATGGATGTGTGGTTCCAGTTAAAGGCAAATAATAAATATAAGGTGGAATTATTAATTATATTATTTTATTGAATAACTTACAGTTTAGGAATAATCGTTGCATTACGTTTTTATGCGATAAAAATCGTAGTATATTAAAACATAATATGTAATATGGAATATATTATATATAATATATAATTATATAATAAATATTAAATAGTATATATTCTCTATTTTTGAAAATAGAAAAATAATTAAAAAAACTAAATTATTAATCATTAATGTAAAAATATATGCATTTCTTATTTTTACTACCAATATTAGCATTATATTGACAATTTTTCGTTATTTATCAGCCATTGTAGTGCATTTACTTAATAATGAATTTTAAACATTATTGTGCTATGAATAAACTTAACTAATTATCTTTTATAGAATATAATGCTGCACTTTTTTGAGATAGCAACGGAAAACATGCTGTTAATAGAAATGTCTCCAGTTGGTATCTTGATTCCGTTTTCTTTTATACAGCTGAATTATAAAACGCGATACTGTTACTTCTTAAAACGCGATTCTGTTGTACTTACGGGTGATAATTGCCAAGAAATGCTATTGATTGGCGAAATGATGCCGAATTCTTTTGATGAATTGGCCACTATTGTACAAGATGTAAGTTGTAACAAAATAACTGGTATATTTTAAATTTTAAATAATTATTATCGAGAGTAATATCCAATAATACGTTATTGAAACAAATATTCATTCTGAAGTAGATGCATGTTATAAATTTTTAATTGATTACCCTTTTTTCTAAAATACTCTTTATTAAAAATATAAAGAACAATTCATTTTATATTTATAGAAGCAATTTATCTCAAAAAATAAACTTACATAAAGTTCTTATCGAATAATTAAATTTATAGTAAACTTAATTTGATTGAAAAATCGGTAAATTTTATTATTGTTTTATCATCTTTGGTAAATGTTCGTTGCTATTTTCTAATTATAGCTTCCTTTCAGTCCTACAATCTATGTGCAACATTCGTTCTTTTATGTTTAAACGTGAATTATATCGAATACCGGTATTTGTAATTAACAAGAGTCGATATAATTAGCGATATTCTGATTTTGCTTTTAATTATTCAAGTTTATGTTCACATTTGATTGCTGATCGTCTTTTATTACATATAGAATTAATATTATCCTAATAATATGTTCGGAAATTCTTTAGGTTTTCATTCCTATTTTGACAAATCCAGAAAATCGCCATGAATGGCCAGCAGTAATTGCCGAAGACGTAAAGAGGCATATTTATGAACTTCGTAATTTAATATGTGAGGTAATCGTAGCTATTTATGTTCTGAAAAAATTAATTTCTTCCTGTTTATAAATTTTTATTGAAAGAAAAATTTTATATTTTACACTGTACAACTACGTATTAATAGTTTAAGTTGTTTCAAAATTCTTCATTTGATTGCAGTTGTTGATAAAATAAATTTATTATAAATTTGATCACTTAAAATATGTCCTATCATGTATACAAAGTATATAAAATTTATCTTAATTTATTAAAAAATAATTTGTATAAGATTTAAAAATAAGATTCATAATTGATATTATATCAATTATCAATGATAAAATTGTTTGCTAAAGATTAAAAGTAAAATTGGTGGAGAAACGATGTTGCCAATGCCGATGGATATTGAGCAGATCTTTGGAGAAGATCCAGTATCATTGAAACTAAAGGCGAACATTGAGGAAACTGTTGTGAAGTGGTCAAAAAATATTAGCGAGGTTCTCTCTATATTTTTTATACCAGAAGAATATCCTGTGCCTAAAGATGGTTAATATTTGAATAATTTTATTTTATAGTCAATACTTACGGTTAAGCTGATTTCGTCAATAACTTAATACAAGTACATGAACTCTTGGAATATTTTAAATCATATTTATGTATTTTATATAACTAGTATTTTGTAACTAGTTCCTAATATATTATTCAAATAGATTATTAAATCAATTAAAAAAATTATATGAAAATAAACATAATATTAATGAACATTAATAAAATACTTAATAATATAGTTAATTTAGATGCTAAATAATTTAAAATTGTTATTTTGATTAATTATTCCGAAAATTTACCTCAATTTCTTAACAACTGAGTATGAATCAAATAGAGTGACATCTCTGAATAAACAACGCCGTTTTATAGCGATAAATTAATATTTATAAAGAAAATATACATTTATGTTAGTAATAAAAAAAATAATAATAATGTATAATATAAATATCTTAACTATTCACTTCTAGAAATTACATTTTGGAGAAAAAGACTTAATAATGTGGAGTTAATTTATGATCAATTGAGAGATCCACGAGTCAAGAGAATGGCAATAATATTAGAAAAATTTAAGAGTCCTTATCTAGAATCTTTAGAAAATAATTTTAAAACTATTGTTGGTGGTAAAATTTATAACTCTTTGTAATAATTATAGTACTTATAAAAAATACTTATTGATCATTTTTAATTATACTTGAATATATATATAAATATGAAATTTATTTCTGTAATTTCAGCTTTATCTAAAATAAATAAATTATAACAAATTTTTTTATCATTCATAACAAATAATAATTAATAACAACTATAAATAATATATTTTTATTATACAGCTGTAGTTGAAGCACGTGAGATTTGTTTATACTTATTGCCACTCGAAAAGCTTTTTCAAGAAATTGAAAACCAGTCCAATTTTTTGTTGATTGAATCGAAATTAAAACCTTTAATGCATTGTATTTGCTTGACTTGGTCTCGTTCGAAATACTATTGCAAAAGTACAAATATTGTGACGCTTTTCCAAGAATTTACGAATCTAATTATTATGAAGGTAACATAATTTAAAAATCTAAAAATTTAATAATAAAAGTAAAAATCTTTATTTTTACTATATTTTATTTATAATTAACATTTTATATATCTCAAAAATAAATAATCTCTGGATATATATGCATGTTTTATTGAAATTAAAAAAAAGTTTGTATAGTATTTTAAAGAAATTACTCATTTTACGTTATAATTGTAAAATATAAAATATTTATTATTTAAAAAAAAAATATAATAAAATAAATACCTTTTTTATTTGATAATTTTTATATAATAATTTGCTGCTTGTTATTAATTATTAAGTTGAACTTATCAGTGTTAAGCATTTTATATCAATATTAGCCAATTTACTAATTAGCATAAATTACGATTAAGATTGAATATTAGCATAATTGAAAATTATAGATACATAAGAATAAGTATATGAAAATTTATTCAATAGCAAAATGAACTTTTGAATAAAAAATCAAGAAATACTACACTTAGATTTCATTATTTAACTGTAATTGGATAAGTATATAAATGGTATATTCTTGAAAATAACTTATCAAAATCTTTTATTAATTTAAAAATGTAACACAATATTTAGATCAGTATGATTACTTTGAATTTTCAATGTCATTATCAGTAGCACTTAATAGATAACATACATATTGGAATTAGATAGATATTTTGGTATTGTATATTATAACTAATAAATGTACAAGTAAAATGAATTTTAGTTTAATTTTTCAATTTTCTTTATTATTAAATCTTTTAAAAGAACGAAATTATTTTTAAATACACAAATGCACTAATTTTCGTAGGCTTCTGATTATTTGGATCCAGGTTCACTATTTCAAGGAGAAAGTGAAGACAGTTGGAATAAAATTAATCAAACTATAAAAACTGTCGATCATTATAAAGAAGTTTTTAATATTTTTCGCGGCAAAGTCGTAAGCTACTTTCGCAACACGCGAGATCCACTTGGTTGGAATTTTCATGAAAAATTAATCTTTGAAAGACTATTCAAGTTTTCTGAGCGTTTAAAACAGTTAAAGGTAATCCGGATTTAATATTATTTTATATAAAATTATTTAATGAATATTAAAATCCATAAAAGTAGTTATTATTTTGTCTTAACAAATGTAAAAAGAATAACATAAATTTGCATTTAATTAATAAATAAATTAATATAGTTACTGAAATTTCTAGTTGTATTTTATTTTTTGTAATTTATTATATGATAATATAATCAATGTTCAAAATGCAAAAATAAGAGCAAGAATTAAAAGTGAACCTAAATACGTTGTTAAAGTTGTTTTAATAACATCGATATATAAAACACTTAAATTAATAATTATTTTTTAATTTCTATATAACTTTATATATTTTATATACTTTATAAATATATAACTTTATATATTATATATATACATAAATACGTTGTTAAAGTTGTTTTAATAACACCGATATATAAAACACTTAAATTAATAATTATTTTTTAATTTTTATTTAATAATGTAAAAATAATATTTTATTAAAAAAAAATATATATTATTTTATTAAGTGAAGTTAAATTATATATACATTCTTGCAAATTTTTTTTATAATAATTGTACCTAGTATATTAAATTAAAATATATTTATTAAATAATTTTGTATATCCCTATTTGTATAAAATATGTTATTTTGCAATAATTTAAAATTATCATGTGGATAATTGCAATATGGATATTTTTATATTTTTATTGTTGTCTATATATAAATATAGAATTTTTCTTATATTTTAGATTATTTTTGAGATTGCACGAGAGTATTTTAAATTAGAAAAAATTGAAATTGCTGGACTTAAAGGTAGAAAATTAGGACCAATGGTTTTAGAGATTTATGAAAGTTTTATAAAGTTTTACAGTAATTTTTCAAATGTCAACTACGATATGTTACTACCTGAAGATTCTAAGTTTGATAATGATCTACAAACATTTTTCGCTCAGGTATATTTATATATATTTTTAAAAGTTTTTTATTAAAATAAATTAATAATAAATAATATATCCAGTGATAAATCAAGATTAATTATTAATTTATTGAAATTAATTTATCATTGTTATATCGTTAATGTGGTTATGTATACTTCAGATCTTAATAGTAAATTACTGACGTATAATTTTCTTAATATACTATACTTTTTATTGAAATATCTATTTGCAATGTATATTAATCTGTATATATTACAGTTAAATTTATATTTCTAATTTTTTTTTTAATATTTCAATGTAATCCAGATAAAATTTTATTAATTTAAAAATTAATATAATAAATGCAAAAATGTTTTTTAAATTTTATAAACAATTTCTATGCTAAAATATTTTAACTTAAAAAAATAATCATATTATGTTAATTACATATATTTTTTATTTACTAAATTATAATAATAAAGCGATCTTCATTTTAAACTTATCTGCATTAATATTAATATATTTATCTAATAACAGTAATGATATCGCGGGTTATTAAATGGAAAAATATTTACATTTACTAATATTTAATTTAATAAATAATAGGTATTCTGATTATTGAAAAAAACGTTTATCAAAACTTATGTAGTTGAAAAGAAAGATGTTCACTATATATAAATTATTATAAATTAAATATAAATTATATTCTTATTCATAATTGAATCATAATAATGAATTTTCAATTGTTAGATATTTATAATAAATATTTATAATTTTAATTATTTACTAATATTCATAAGATTTTTAAATAATTCTTTATTACTATCAAAACAAAAAAATTTAATATGATTATAGATTGAAGAATTTGATAGAAGATTAGGTACGATTTTTTATCAAGCTTTCTCAGAATGTCATACGTTAGAAAGCATGAATAAATTTATTTTAAATATTGGAACAATAGTTAACAAACCAATTATTTTTCAACAATTATGGCCGTATTATGAAACGATATTAATTAAATTACACGAAGAAATAGATACGGTAAAAGTATGTACTTTTGTGTTACAAATTCTTTTAATACAATTTCAAATAAAAAAAAACTATATAGAATAAATTGTGTTCATCAATTAAAAAGCAAATCTAAATCAAATTCTATTATAAAAATGTTAAATTTGTGTTAAATGTACTAATTATCCCTCAAACTTGTAGGTGATATTTGATAAAAATGTAATATTATTTCAAAATAACGATTACATAGATATCGATGAAAATTTTTCTCCAATAGCGAGTAAATTTTGTTTTTTAAGAAAATTAAAAATTCGTATTGGGAATGCAATCGAATGGACTAAAACCATAGAACATCCAATTATACATTCTAATTCCATGATATTTGCTATGGAAAAATATAATGAACTTCTTGTAAGATATTAATTTTTTATTATATTCTACATGTAGACTTATAATTTTTTAAAAATTATTTTATTGTAAATTATAAAGAAATTAATAAATGAGAAAGAAGAAGAAATTTTTGTACAATGGGCAGAAAAAGTACCGGAATTATGTGAAATTGGGTTATTAAAAACTTTATTTCTTAAAGAAGAGGATGAACAATTAGCAAGCAATTTTGACGAAAATTTGGGAACAATTATACGTGAAGCAAAATTTATGATAATGATTTTGGACATAACAGATTTACCGATTGAAGCTTTAGATATTTTTGAGAGGGCTACCTTTTTTTATGATAGCAGTTTAAAGGTTAATAATATTGCAAAACGGTGAGTAATCTTTTTAATACTTGTAATATTATCTTATGTAATAAATATTAAAGTACAATCAAAAAAAGAAATTCTATTCAAAACTGATTTTCATTTTTGGTTAACATAATAAATTTTATATTTTTAATTTCTCTTAAAAATGAGATTTTTATATTAGGTACAATCAAATAAATAACTCAACATCTGAAATTGAAACATTTTTAATTAATGATGAAATGCGAACAATTAATGAGCTGCTAGATTATGCTCAAGAAAATTATACTTGGAATACACCTGGTAATATTGCTTATGTTATTCCACATTGAAAACGTGATAAAAAAAAAAATAAATAAATTGAAAATAAAAAAATTAAATATAAAAAAATTAAATCAATACCCAAAACTCAAACTAAAATTTGTATTACAATTATATGTGATATAATATTTAAAAACTTATAATATTTTAGTAATTGCTTTTAAATATAATATTTTAACAATTGTTTTTGTAGTAAAAGATTTTAAAAGAATTATTTAAATATTAAAATAGTTGAAAAAAAAACATAAAAGTATTTATGTATAATACGAACTTTCATTCTTATAAAAATTGTATGAATTTTGTTCTTAACAAAGATGTAGCTGAATATGTAGAGAAGTTGCATGATATAGTTACAACGCTCCATCAACGAATTTTCCTCGCTCAAGATAATCTAGCAAAATTGTTTTCACGACTTAATAGCTGGGCAAAAACTCCAGTTATCAAGCGAAAGGACAATAAGGTCAACAAGTTATTAGCTATTGGTGATAGAAAGGAAATATTTAAGAAGAGGTATGATTTGATATCATCCGATGCGGAAGAAATTGATCGGGTCCTCGAATTAAACTACAAACTATATTTCGATTTGATCCCTGATCGAATAGAATTATATGAAGCTAATGGTAATGTTAAATCACGAAATACTATCATTTATTATATTTGATTTTTACAAATTGTATGTTCAATGAATTTTAATATCTGTATTGGCAATGTAACGCATACCGATTTTAACGAAAATAATAATATTAAAACAATATATTAGAGAAATATTTGTTCTCTATTCTTTTTTCTTATTTTAATTTTAGATGAATATTTATTAGAATAAATAAGAGAATCATTTTATATTAGAAACTGTCTTAAAACTTGGCTGCATAATAAAATTAATGAAATATTTTTCGATTTTTAAATAAACAGTTATAATTATAGTAATATTATTTATATTAGTAATTAAAAAAAAGACTTTATATTTATAAAAATATAAATATTTATGTTTTTTATCACATTCATACAATAATACTATTTATTTAATTAAAATATTAATTTCATTACCAATTTTCGTTTTATTTTGAGGAAAGAAGTTTCAGTAAATGAAGAGGAGGAAGAACGCAGGTAATGTATTAGATATTATTATCATTTACAATAAAAATCTAAGTATTTTTAATTTTTATGTCGTAGTTTCAATCGTACAAAAATTTTCTTATAATAATTATTAAATTTAATGTGATATAAACTACATCGTGTATAAATTTAAATATAAATTTAAAATTCACGACAAAAATTTCAAGTATATATATATATATATATATATATATATATATAATCCTCTTTGAAGTTACTCTAAATTAATCAAATATAATTTAATTTTTATGTAAAAATGATAATTTTAGTATGAGGGAAGAAAAAACAGAGACAGTAAGCGATACAATTACGGAAACTGAAGAAAAAACAGAAATGGAAGAAGTATCTGAAGTGTCCCTATCACCTTCTGAGAAACTTCGTCGTGAAGAAGTGTCGGCTATGGAAGCTGAGCTCGAAGAGCAACATCGAGAAAAATGGAAAATGTACTTAACATATGTTGATGAACTCGTCGTCAAAGTCCTTATTCAAGCCATTACAACCAGGTTGAGTAATTTTAGAATATGTATTGTTGTTGAAACATTTTAGAAATATATTGTTAAAATTAAAAAATTCAACGATTAACTCCCATTAATAATTGTTACATATTATTTTAAATCAGAGTCATATAAATCTAAAATTTTCATTTTATTTAAAAAGAAGTTGGACCTCATATACACAGAATGTTACAATTATATTAAATAAACAAAAGTTACAAAAACATTTAATATATTATCTCTTATAATATATATATATATATATATATATATATATATATAGATGAATAATAATTTCAATTGGTTTAAATGAAAATAGTACAATATTATATTTAGTATTCGTTATATAATCAATGAAACGGATGAGATGGCAGACATAAAACCTCTATTTGAGATACAGCTTTTACTAGAGCCCTGGGGTATCGTATATGATCCATCCGTAGATATCAATGATTCATCGAGTTTTTACGCCCTTTACGAGGATATTATGCTTGATATTATGAGAATGGCTACTTTAATACCAAGAATTGATTCCAAACTGATACCTGATCGCGAGTTTTATACAGTATGTAATTTTAGTTAGTAATTTTTAATTTTTAATTTTTCTGCAGCATATATACATATATTTAAGAAAGTCTTGAATGTGTAATATTCGGCGAAAAATTAAAATACAGTTAACGTAAGAAAGTTAAAATACTTTACCGATGAGATTTTACGGATTTAATTAATTAATTGCAATTTGTTGTAATTACATTTGATTTACATATGCAGACCTATATACTTATTTAAATTCATGTAAAATTGATATTACTTTTGAATAATATAGTACGTCATTCAAACTAATAATTACATTTATTAATTAAACTTGATACTTTAATTATCTAGATTGACATGGCTGAAAACGAAGAGATAATAGTAATTCTTGAAGATACTGCAACTCGGTTTAAAAAAGTATCAAGACAAGCTAAAGAATATGCAAAGGTGAATATAAAGATATAATACATTTTTATAACAATATAAAAACAATATTAACAAACGTGATTATAAATAGAAAAACATCTATTTTGATGAATTTTTTATGTTGAACGACAGAAGGTTTTTAATTTACTATAACTTTATGAAATTTACTGGAATTATAAAGTCTTGAATTATCCACTTAATGTCGAATAAAAGCAGGATATGTAAATAAATATGTAATCATTGCTGTAGACAAACAATCATTCCATTTCGAACTCCACATTGATACGCTAATTTTTATCATGTTGCACGATTCTTTTAAAAGTGTATATGTATTTTTAATTATTCTATATTTTTTATGAGTAATGTATGTAAGAAAATTCATCTAACATTTTTTTGAGATAGCATTTTTTCTGCATATAATATCTATCAATTATATCTTCATTTGCAGTGAATTAAATTTAAATAATTTTGCAAAAGTATTTACCTACATTAATTTTTTTATTTTTTAAAGGTGCAGTTTTCACATTTTAAAATTGGATTAATAAAGAAAAATCTATTGTATTTAATGTAATATAATTTTTATTTTTAATATAAGATTTATTTCATTTGCTTAATATGAAGATCACCTGTGAATTAATATAAAATTACTGAATATACTGTTATTAAATATACTTAAACAAGAGATTATAATTAATAATAAATAAACATACATTATTAATTATCTCTTTACAAAATTAAATTTTGTCATTAATTCTTCATTAGTTTCATTATAAATACAACTTGAATTAAATGATATTTATTATTAATAAAAGTTTATATAAATTAGCCGTTCGTTCAAAATCTCTAATATTAATTACTAAGAAAATACATTATTGACCAAGTTAAAATTTTGTTTATTAAATATTAGAAAAAATGTTGAAATAGAAAATACAACTTTTTCTTTACACACCGATCATAATGTACAAAATAAAAATTTTTTAAATTATTCGTTTAAGGACCACATACTGTATTTATCTACAGATTCATTTTAATTCTTTTACTTTTTAAACTAAAATTTAATAGAATGTCGTGAAATTTATGAATTTTTTCTACAGTATTACATATTTTGTGTAGAGATTCGAAGAATATTCGTGGCTTTGGCTAGATGACACGGATTTGTACTTAGAGTTTTTTTTGCACTTTGCTCGTACTCCCACTGAAGACGAAAAAATCCATGTGGCTCAAACTGGAAATTTTGAAACGTTGAATTCACAATCTTTTCATAAGCCAGAACTAGGGGATTTCAAAAGCGAATTGGATAGATTTTTAGATCTATACAATACATGCAATACAATTGAGAATACAAGAATTTTCAATAAATGGTTGAGGGTTAATTTAGCGGCAATGAAGCAGGGTTTTCTTAATACCATTTGCAAGTGGTCGAACATACTGAAACAACACTTAGTTAATCGTGTTAATAGAAGGTGTTTAAAACATATTAATTTTATATTCTTATTTAACTTAGAATATTTATAAATTATTTACATGAGAAATATTTTTTTTAAATTTCAATAAAAAGAATTTTATCTCCGTACTAATTTGTGACAATATCTTGTCCTTAACAAAAAATAATGTATATATAAATTATTTAGATATACTATATAATAATAAACTGCAACATTAAAAAAATGAATAAAGTCACCAAATTATCAAAAATAATTGAATATAAAAACACGTAATGAGTACAACTTTTTATATGCTTTGAAATATATTTGCTTACATTTCATTTAATCAAACCGATTGTATTTATTCTTATAATAAGAGGCTTAATGCTATTATAAACCAAATTTACTTTGATTAAAAATTCTAATTTTCATAACGGATTGTATGAAAACTCATATCTGTACATATATTAATATTTTATATATTAATAAACATCTTTATTTTATCATTAAGAATATTACATCACATACTATGTTTTTATAAATTTGTAATGCAATATGGAGTACATTCTCTGACATTAAGTTACTTTTAAATTTTATAAATAAGTTAATTTGAAATAATTTTTAGTTTGGAAGACTTGACAGAATTTTTCAAGCAAGCTCATACACGATTTGTACAACCTGTAGAAAAAGACGATTATGACGGCCTTCTTAACACAATTTATTATTTGAAGGAAGTTAGAGATCGTACATATGAAATTGACCATATATTTATACCTATTAAAGTAAATTTTACTTACATTTCTGATTTCTTTTTAATATTTTACTAGTAATAATAATATGTTTTAATATATATTTATATAAATTTAATTATATAACATATATGTTTGCTATAAACAACAGTATTTTTTCATAAAATATTTGATAAAATTATTAATATATGTAATCAGTATTATAAATAAAAAACTTTTATAAAAAAAAAATAAATATTATTTATATATATATGTATACAACAACAAAATTCAATATTTAATTGTTGCATAAAACTTTAATATACTAAATGAACGCAGTACGCATAAGTAAAAAATTTATATAAATTTTTCACATATTTTATTTAAGGATACCATTCAATTATTATATGAATATCAAGTGGAATTTAATGAAGAAACTCATAATTCTTTAATAGAACTACCAGAGTATTGGACCTCAATAAAGAAAATGGCATCACAAGTTAAACAAATAGTTGCACCTCTGTTTACCGCACAAGTTGATTGGCTAAAGAAAAAACTTACGTACTTCGATTATCGCCAACGAAAATTATTAGTAAAATTTCACAGCAACGAAGCCTTTAAGTAATCCAATTAATGTTTGATTAAAATTAATTACCTAAAAAAATGCAATTATTATTACGAATATATATATTTTTTAATACGAATAACTATTAAACACATATAAATACTGACTTTTAATTTTAATATTTTCATATTTTCGTTTTATTTATTTATTTATTTTTTCAAATATATATTATATTAAAAATATAATTAGTTTTTTATTTGATACGTTTTAATATGAGATATAGAATATAACAAACACCGATTATAATATAATATAATTATCAAAGTTCAAATTATCTTATTAAAGTTCATTTCTCTTTTACCTATAAAGTCCTGAATGCGAAGATACATATACAGTTCTTGACGTCATGAATTTGCATGTATTCGAGTTATTAGAAGAACTACAGGAGATGACTCGAACTTCGGAAATATTTGAACAACCAATGCCCGAATTCAAGGAAATTGAGCAGGTTCGTCGAGAAATAAAAATGTTGAAGAAACTGTGGGACTACATAAATGTAATTGTTTCGAATCTAGACGAATGCAAGAAAACTATATGGAAGAAGTTAGATATAGAAGGCATTGATATTGAATGCAAAAAATTCACAAGGGAATTAAGACGTTAGTTTTCTAAAGTTTCTTTTATCATTAATATTCTTATAATATTTATAAGAAATTATAAACATTTAATTTGATTAAAAAGAATTATTTTAATATGTATCTCATACTTAATTTTATTTTTATATTGAATAGTAATCAGAGTACTTATATATTTCTGTACACAGTTTTAGATAAAGAAGTAAAGTCTTGGGAATTGTATCGGTTCATTGAAAATCAGTTACGAAACATGATGTCATCTTTAAGATCTGTTTCAGAATTGCAAAATTCAGCAATTAAGGAGAGACATTGGCAACAATTGATGGCTGAAACTAAGGCAATTATTTATTATTAAATATATTAATCCGCGTAAATTATTATTTAACGCTTATGTTTTTATATTCTTATGTAGGTGAAATTTACAATGAACGATAAAACAACGCTCGCTGATCTATTAAAACTTGATTTGCATAAATATGAAGAAGAAGTGAAAAATGTCGTTGATAAAGCTGTTAAAGAAATGGCAATGGACAAGATATTAAATGAATTGAATAGTGTATGGAATCAACTAGAATTTGAAAGAGATTTCTATGACAGAACAAAATTATATATTTTACGAATTAATGAAGAGACAATAGATATATTAGAGGAAAATCAAGTAATTGGTTTTAATTATAATTATATTTAAAAAATGAAACAAAGCAATTTGTATAAGTAAAATTTGGTTTTGTCAATATTATCTTTACGATATATATATATATATATATATATGTATACAATAAGAATTCTCAATAATTATTGTATTGTTATGATCTCCTATATTATCTTTATTCTAAGAAATGTTATATATTAGGTACAACTGCAAAATATGCTAGCTTCAAAGTTTATTGGCTACTTTTTAAAAGAAGTATCAGTTTGGCAAGAAAAATTATCTAAAGCAGATGCAGTCATTAATATTTGGTTTGAGGTGCAAAGAGCATGGGTGCATTTAGAAAGTATTTTCATCGGTTCTGAGGATATTAGAAACCAATTGCCCGAGGATTCGAAGCGATTTGAAAAAATTGATCGAGATTTCAAAGTATTAAAAAATTTCTTTTAATTAGTAAACTTACGAGGAATAAAATATTTTAAAACAATTTCTTTAACAAATAAATGTTATTGTTTCCAATATATGAATAACAATAGAATCTATATGCAAACATACATAATATATGTACATATATGAATCTTCATTTATTGAAATTCTTTGTTACATATTATTGATTATATTATTTTACTATTAAAATAATATTTTTAATTAAGATCTTTCTAAAATTGATTAATAACACAATTTTAACGAAATAATGTACAGCAAATTTTTTTGAAAATGATAAAAATATAATAAAAATTAAAGTATAAAAGTGTTAAAATATTTAATAAAAACATATTAAACAATATTCTTTATTATATTTAAGTTAATTCAAATATATTAATTTAAAATTTTGAAAAATTAATCGACCGTTATATAAAGAAAGGGTGCTATAATACATTTAAAATCAAATATTGAAAGCAGCAAGTTTATATTTTTCAAAAAATCTATTTTTTAATTGCATCGATTCTTTTATAAATTTAATATATTTAATAAATATAATAAATACATTTAAATAATATCATTACAGTCTCTGAAAATTATGATTGAAATAAAATGACGATTTTTTATGAAAATTATAAATAAAAAAATAAAAATAGGCTTAAGTATTTTATTAATAAGATTGTATGCGATTAACAAATTTTCTTAGTTCTAATGTATTTCATAATATAAAATAAATTTTTTATCAAATTATTTCTTCAGGATTTGCTACGAGATATGTCATTAAATTTGAATATAGTTAAGGCAACGAATAAACCATATTTACTTGAAAAACTCGAAGAGTTAGAAAAGCAATTAAATTTGTGTGAAAAAGCACTTGCTGATTATCTAGAAACAAAGAGGCTGATTTATCCAAGATTTTATTTTATTTCTCCTGCAGATCTACTTGATATTTTGAGCAATGGTCAATATAAACTATTAAATAAAATAAGATATTATTATAATTATTGTATGATTCTTTATTTAAAATTGTTCATTCTTAGGAAATCATCCTGAATTAGTTTGTAAGCATTTATCAAAATTATACGATTCCATTGCTAATTTAACATGGAAAGTGGAAAATGGAAAATATACTAAGATAGGTAAAATTTCAAAACCATTATTACATAATAATGATAAGGGATTGAATTAATATTAAATTTTAGCATATTATATAATTTTGTGCTTGCAAGGATAAACATTTTGTCATCATAATACGTTTTTGATAATATCCATAAAAATTACGTTTCTTTTCTATTCTCAGCGTATGAATTTATTGCGAAAGATGGAGAAAATATGAAGATGTATGGATTATGTGACTGTAGTGGAAAAGTAAGAGTAACATTAAATTCTTATTTAACATCAGTAAATAAATATTTTAGTATATAGTATTTCTTGATATTATTTACTTTTTCAAGTAAGTCTATGAATTTTTTATTTATTTATTAATAAAAAAAAAAGGTTTAAGTTTAAAAAATATAGATGCATATATGCAATATGTATAACGTAGGTGTACATATGCGCGTAACATACATTAGAATAAGTAAATTTAATATTAAAACAATTTTATTTATTTGAAACTACTGTGAATATAAGTACTTGAACTTCATGATGCATAAATTGAAGTTTTCCTAACAGTATTATTAAAAATTTTATTTTGGTATTTTCAAGTATAAATGTTCTTTCGTTATAAGAAAGAATAAAAATTAAATACAAATTTAAATGATTTTTTTTCTGATTAGAAATTTTATATTGTCCTTCTAATCAAAATATCTTTATCATTTTTAAATAATTATCTTAGTATTCATTAATGAAATAGGTAATAATGAATTTATTCAAAAGATAAATAAAACCTTTGATAAGATTACAAATAACTTATATTACAAATACTTTGTATTATATTTATTTCCTTTTTTTTTGTAATTCAATTGTTAATCAATCATTAAATTACAACTATGTACGTCTCATTTTAGTAAAATTTTCATACTATAATTGCACATTATTATTTTTATTAAATATTATTCCATAATTAAAATTAAATTAAAATTAATTTATTAATATAAATTTATTTTATTTTAATTAATATTTATTTAATGTAAATATAATAATAAAGTAAGTACATTATTATTAAATAATTTTATATCTGTATTATTTATTTCATAATTAATATTTTAATTATTTTTCCTTGTTATTATATAATGATTTTCTTTATTAAAATTTTTTTTTTAAATTGATGAGTATTCAAAATCTTTAATAGAACTACACGTATATTAATTTATAATCTTATCAAATGCAGGTAGAAGTATGGTTAAATCGAGTCACAGAGTCAATGAAACGCACAGTAAGATTTCACTTTAGTCAAGCTGTAAACTCTTATGTTCAAAAACCTCGAGATGAGTGGTTATTTGATTATGAAGCTCAACCAGCACTTTGTGGTACGCAAATTTGGTGGACTAGTGAAGTAAACATGGCATTTGCCAGATTGGAAGAGGGTTTTGAAAATTCTTTAAAAGGTATGAACTAAATATTAAAACTTTTAAAACTTTAATATCAATTTAATATCAATCAATATATCAATATCATTGTTTGTTTGTGTGTATTAAATTATTTAAGTAGTAAATGTAAAAAGAAAATCTGGACATTTGAAATTTAATTTTTCTATAAAATACATTAGTAAAATATTACTCTTTTAAAAGTATATATTTATTTTTTATCTTGTCAATAATTTTAATTTCGATAATTGAAAACGCTTTAGTCATTAATGAATAGCTATAATTATATAAAGCAGGATACCATAATAATATTTTAATACATATTAAATAAATAATAAAACAAGAAACTTTTTTTAAATCAAGATTATCAGAAGAAACAGAGTGTTCAATTAAATGTTCTGATTTCATTGCTAATCGGGAATCTAACAGAAAATGATAGACAAAAGATCATGACAATTTGTACAATAGATGTCCATGCTAGGGATGTTGTTGCCAAGTTGATTACAATGAAAGCTGAGACGGCTTCAAGTTTTCAATGGCAATCACAATTAAGACATCGGTTGGATATTTAATTCTTTTTCTTAATCTTAATTGTTTTGCACCAATGTATATCGCTATATACTTATTAATCATGTATAAGGTTATTAAAATAAGATATTGGAAATTAGTTAATTTTTTTTTTTTTTATAAAAATTATAAAACTTGTATATTCAATGAGAAAATCATTACAAAAAATTGTCACTTTTATTATTTATTATTAATAATATAATTATTATCTGTATTTTATTATTATTATTGTTTTAGTAAAACAAAATATTAGGAGAAGTATGAATAGGGCGAACATTCATTTTTCCGTAATTTCTTAGATGGGACAATAAACTTGGTGACTGTTTTGCAAATATTTGTGACGCGTGCTTCGGTTATTGTTATGAGTATCTTGGCAATACACCTCGCCTCGTTATAACACCGCTTACTGATCGCTGTTACATTACATTAACACAATCATTGCACTTGATAATGGGAGGAGCACCCGCAGGACCAGCTGGTACTGGTAAAACTGAGACAACCAAAGATCTTGGCCGAGCATTAGGACAGATGGTTTACGTTTTCAATTGCTCTGAACAAATGGATTATAAGGTTATTAATATTGAATTCCAGCAAGAAATATTTTGATATTCAATATATAATAATTCAATATATAATAAATAAATATTTACGATCTTTTTAAATGTTTATCAAAAATAAAAACGATAGATTTTACGTTATAATATCACATTTAACATTATTGAATAGAAACTGAACTATTGCATTATAATTAGTGATGAGAAAATTGATAATAATTATATTTTTCTTTTATACATGATAAATATTAAATTATTAAATTTCTATTTGAATTATTATTAGTGTAATTTTATTTTCGAACATGCTAATTAATTGGGAATTTTAAGTTCTCGGTAATGTCATTCAATGTTCTTTAATTAAAAATATTTATATTATATTTGAAAATGGTTGATTTTTTTAGTCTTGCGGAAACATTTATAAGGGCCTTGCCCAAACCGGTGCTTGGGGTTGTTTTGACGAATTCAATCGCATCAGCGTAGAGGTACTTTCCGTAGTATCAGTTCAGGTAAAATGCGTATTGGATGGTATAAAGAACCACAAGAAAACTTTTATGTTCTTTGGACAAGAACTAAACCTCATTTCAACTGTTGGCATGTTTATTACTATGAATCCTGGATATGCAGGTAGAACAGAACTGCCTGAAAATTTGAAAGCACTTTTTAGGTAAAAAATCATGCACTAGTCGTCATCTTATTATCTTATTTTATTATAGAATTACATAGTCTGTTTTACTGATTAACTACTTTATATTAAACATTATTAATTTCAATAATAATGCTGCATTATCAGTGTTATTTTTTTTTTATTATTTTTTTCTAAAACAATTTTTTAAGATATAAAAACAATGTATTCCCAACACATAATTTAAATATATTTATTAATAAACTTTGCTAGGCCTTGCGCTATGGTAGTACCCGATTTTGAATTGATTTGCGAGATCATGTTGGTAGCCGAAGGCTTTCAAGAGGCACGATTACTTGCCCGCAAGTTTATCACTCTTTACACACTATGCCGAGAACTATTGTCTAAACAAGATCATTATGATTGGGGTCTCAGAGCTATAAAATCCGTGCTTGTAGTAGCGGGTAAGCTGAAGAGAGATGATCATCTTAGGCCCGAAGATCAGGTCCTTATGCGCGCTCTCCGAGACTTCAATACGCCCAAGATCGTCACTGACGACGTGCCAATTTTTATGGGTCTTATCGGTAAATTTGCAAACCGTGTGCACTGTTTTTGCACCGTGTTTATGATCTTCCCATTTTTACTTATTAAAAATGAATTCAATTAAAGTTTCTCAATTCTTATTAATTCTAAAATTTTTCAATCTTCATTTTATTCATTTTAATAATTACTTATACAATTAAAATAATTAATAATTTATAACCATCTATATTGTACATATAGTATCTTTGTTCATTGAAATTAATTGAAATGAATTTTATTATTTTGAAATTAATTCTATACTTTATTACGTTTGATTTGTATCTAATATATAAGGTTTACCTTTTAAAACAATATTTGACAATACATTAATAAAGTTTGTAATCAATAATTACTACTGATGAATAATACTCCAAGTACAAGTTTTAATTATAATTTTTATTTTATATTTTGTAACGTAATACAAATTATAAAAATTATATTGCAGTCGATTAAAATATATTATATTATGCAGGTGATTTGTTCCCTGCTTTAGATGTGCCAAGAAAACGTGATCTCGATTTTGAAAAGAAAGTTAGAGAAGCTACTTTAGATTTGAATTTACAACCTGAAGATGGTTTTATATTAAAAGTACGAATTGAATAAAGTAAATTTTTTATTATTTCTCATTTTATTATATTTAATTTTATTAATTATAATATATAAAAACTAATTTTATTTTTTTGGTAAGGCTAAGTGTCTATTTAATGTCTTTATATTGATGATTTTTTTTTTTAATAAAGTATTTTTTTTGTTTACTACTAATTTTATTTAAAAACATTAAATTAATGTTTTGATTAAAGATTGTAATTTGAACTCAAAATATGAAAACTTCAAATGAATTACGTAAAAGTGGTTATATATTGGTTTATGATTTTACTAAATATTTGGAAATATTATTTTAATTTTAGATTGTACAACTTGAAGAATTATTATATGTTCGTCATTCCGTCTTTATCGTTGGTTTTGCTGGAACGGGTAAATCACAAGTTTGGAAAACACTTTATAAAACATATCAAAATAATAAACTGAAACCTTATTTTAATGATTTGGATCCAAAAGCTGTAACGAATGATGAACTTTTTGGAATTATTAATCCAGCAACTAGAGAATGGAAAGATGGGTATGCACAATAATAATTAAAATAAATATTTTAATTGTTTTTATCTTAGAACTAAGTAAAATAATCAACTAGTATATATTTTGTAAAATGATCTTGTGTAAAATGATCTTTGAATTATCGAAAATTCAACAAATTTTCTGTTGGCTCTTCAGTTTGGTGTCCATACTGATGCGTGATCAAGCAAATATGCAAGGCGATGGACCGAAGTGGATAATCTTTGACGGAGATATCGATCCTATGTGGATTGAATCACTTAATACAGTCATGGACGACAACAAAGTTTTGACTTTAGCCAGCAATGAACGAATTGCTCTCACTAAGCAAATGAGGCTTCTTTTCGAAATATCAAACTTAAGGTTTCAGAAACTTTTCAAATATATTTTAAAGTATTCTAAATTAAATTTGTATTACAAAGATATTTTCTTTAAAACTGCTTTTAATCATATTTTCCAATTTTAAAATAGAAAACTATTAATTGCATTGTTCAGAATATATTTAATTAAAATATAAATAAAAAAAAATCATTCGATAAAATTAAAATATTTTGTCCGGATAAAAGCTATCTAGTTCATTCTTTTTTAGTAGTATGAGTCTCCAAAGGCATGATCTCGAAATAACGCAACCATCCTCTTTTTGTTAATTTTAATAAATTATATTTGATACTTATTAAAAAGAAAAATTGTAAATCACGGAAAATAGGAAATGAACTTCATCGTTCACTTCCGCAAATTAAGTCTACATTTTTTTTTATACTTATTATATCATGATAATATGATGTAATTTATTTGCTATAGTAACTATTTAACTGTTTATCATTCGATGGCGAACGTTGATATATATATATATATATATTTTTTTTTTTTTAATACAATAAATTAATTAACCAACTATACATTTCGTTACCAAAAAAAATTATGTTTTTATTCCAGATCTTAATTATATGTATTATAAAATTAAAATTATTTTTAAAAATCCTCATCTTTATTGTCTGTATAGTTAGCTTTAAAATCATCTCTTTTTCATAACGAATCGACTGTCGTTGTATTATACATTTTTCATATTGCGACAAACTTGTAAATATACATTTTAAAATGTAGAATATTCAATATATGCAAATACATATATTTGACAACACAATGTAAAATTCATAAATTAATTAAATTTTCTAATTTCTACAAGATATATGCTATATTTATAATAATTATAATAATTAAATAATAATTGCTTAAAAAGCTATCAAATAAATATTGGCGTGTAAAAAAATTTCTAGTATGAATTATTCCGCTTTCCATATTATATAAATTTAGAAATTCGTAAATAAATTATATCATAATTATACACTTAGAATAAAAAAACGTTATCATTAATTTATAACAAATTATTAATAAAAAAATTATTTTTTAAATTTTGAATAAATATTAATTTTTGTAGAACACTTAAAAAAATAGAATCTAGCTTTAATTGAAAGAGTAGCTATTAATGTCAATAAACTTTGTTTACTCATTAGAATGGAGTTTAGAATGATAGTATCAATGGTGATCCTTTTCTGAAATTATTATTTAAATATTATAATTTAAATATTATAATTAAATTATTAACTTTCAATTTTCTGAAATTAAATTAAATATGATTAATGAGATTAAAAATAATATTAAAAATTTCCTTTTTTGATACTAAATTTAAGTTTAAAAATACTGGAGTTGAGATAGTTTTTAAATATTTCATACATATTATTTATTACAAAAATAGATTTTTAATGTTTGTGAAACTATTAAACAAAATATTTCTTATACAATAATCATTTGTTCTATTTTTATAAAAATAAATATTTCTTTATTTTTATTTTTATTTTTTTTATCAAACTTTTATTTTTACCATCCGACTTATTAAGAATTTATCAAAGATATTATTATTTATGAGAACATGATTTTGTTTGAAAACTGTATAATTCATAATATTTTGCATTACCAACAATGTTGACATGCTTTTAATACGTATTTATAAAAATTCAAATTTATTATTGCATATAATATAACGGATTATAAGTGTTTGTATGACAAATAATATTTTTTTAGAACGGCTACTCCAGCTACCGTTTCAAGAGCTGGAATTCTCTATATCAACCCACAAGATCTAGGATGGAGTCCGTAAGTATAAATAATATTTGAAATATCTAATTAATAATTTAATGAATTATTTTATTATTAATTATACACTCTATATATACAATTTATTTACTCAGTTCCTAATATTTCTAATTGTATAAATTAAAGATTGAGTAATGATTAAATTATATTCTTCTTAGAATATTATAAAAGTGATTATTACATAATTTTTAATTAAAAAGAAAATTATAATATTTACATTTATTCGGAATTCGAAATAATATATAAAAATTCTTTTAGATTTATCCAAAGTTGGATTGATACTCGAGACTCTGGTGAACGAGCAAATCTTATGATACTTTTTGAGAAATATATACCAATATTACTTGATGTAATGAAATCAAAATTCAAAAAAATTACTCCAATTCCTGAAATCTGTCATCTTGAAATGCTTTGTAATTTATTAGATTGCTTTTTAACCAAAGAAAATGTACCTCCTGATTGTCCAAAGGAATGGTAATTGCAAAACTGATTTTATTCTCAAATTATTTATGTTAATTATTAGAAGTGTTGCTTTTTAACGTTCGTAATTAAAAAAAAGACTAAAATTTATTTTAAAAATAATCCTATTTAGTCCAGAAAATGAAAACATAATTTCGTTTTTAAATATTAAAATAATTGGATATATATTTATTTCATATTAAAATTTTTTTTAACTCGTATATAAGAATGTGTAAGTTTGAGAATAAAATTACCAACGATAGTGAATAACTTAATAATAAATATCCAAGAAAAATATAATAAAAAATTTTGATTATCATAATCATATTTTTTTTATATAGGTATGAGTTATATTTCACTTTTGCTTGCATTTGGGCTTTTGGATCGACATTATTTCAAGACCAGTTAGTTGACTGGCGTAATGAATTCAGCAAATGGTGGGTGACAGAATTTAAAGTTGTCAAATTTCCATCGGGTAGTAATATTTTCAACTATTTTATTGATCAAAAAACGAAAAAATTATTGCTTTGGGAAGAAATTGTTGGGAAATTTGAACTCGATCCGGATACACCACTGCAGGTTATTAATTATTTTGATTTATCTTATAATTTTATATTATTTTATTATTTTAAATATGTTTTGTTATTCATTTTTAAAAAATTTCATTATTAAAGAAGAGTTTATCATAAAAATAAGTTAATATTTAAAAAAATTGTCTATTAATAATCTTACTTATATAAATCAAATTTTTAATGTAGAAAATAATACAGAAAATTTGTCTTTAAATATTGTTTTGCTTTCAATTTTATGAAAGTAATATTTCATGCCAATTCTTTTTAAATTATGGATATTATCTTTACAATGGATGAATAATATTTGTTATTTTATTGTTATATATGCAAAAATAAGTTATAAAAAAAAATACATGTATACATCCGATATATTATAATATCTATTAATGCTTTTTTTTTCAAATTTACGCCGAATTTATCATTGTATTATTTATTTCAATTTATCGTTGTAAAGCGTACATTAATAATCTGAAATGACATTTATTTTAGAATGAATTTATGTTCTTAATTTATTGATTATTATTGTTTTTTGTTTTTTGTTTTTTTGTTTTTTTTGTTTTAATTTTTTGATAGCCTCCAAACTGTACACACTACACACTCAATATTAACATAAAAATGTATTACATGTAAATAGATTCTCTAAAATAGTTTTCATAAGAAATATACTTATATGTAGTCAATGCTGGTGCCAACAGCTGAGACTGTACGCATACGATTTTTCATGGACATGCTAATGGCACGCAATGTTCCGGTGATGTTGATTGGCAACGCCGGAACTGGTAAAAGCGTTATGGTCGCTGATAAACTATCTAGTCTATCAGAAAACTACTGCATAGCAAATGTACCCTTCAATTTTTACACAACGTCAGGTAATGATATCTTTATTTACCTCCATGAAAATTTAAAATTTATTTCTTAGTTAAAGTTTATTATTGTAATTGTCTTTAAATAATATATGAGAATTGTAATTTTTTGAGTTGATACAAAACTTCGTTATACATTTAATTTGTTTCGCCTTGGAACTTTATAACATATTTAGATAAAATAATTAATTTTCTTTTTAGAATACGTTCTAAATAATAATAGTAAAGCAAATAACAAAACTATACAACTTAGAATGTTTAGAGTTTTATAAATTTTTTGAATTTATAAATACTGTTATTAAATCAATAAATTTTTTCAGAATTTTAAAAATTTAATTTTTAAAAATTATAATATTATTGAATTGGTTCACAAACATTCGGTTGAATAAATATTACTTAATACAATTGTTTATTTAACGAAAGATATCTTTATCGACAATATTTAACAATATTTAATATAATTAATATAAATATTATATTTTATAGAAATGTTGCAAAGAATTTTAGAAAAACCGCTTGAGAAGAAAGCTGGTCATAATTATGGTCCTCCAGCCGGGAAATCATTAATTTATTTCATTGACGATATGAACATGCCGGAAGTAGATACGTATGGAACTGTTCAACCACATACTATAATTCGTCAACACATGGATTATAATCATTGGTATTTCGTATTTACTATTTTTTATGTATGACAATGTACATGGAATTTTTTCTTTATTTATATACAGGTATGATAGACAGAAATTTGTATTAAAAGATGTTAGTAATACTCAATATATTTCGTGCATGAATCCAACAGCTGGTGCTTTTACTATTGATCCAAGATTACAGCGTCACTTTGCTGCTTTTGCTGTAAGGTAACTTACAAATAATTTTGAATATAGTACAATTTTCAATCATATGTATTTTAAATTATATGTAATTTATATTTTTATTTTATATTTATATGGAACAATATTATAAATATTTTTTTATATTATAGCTTTCCCGGTAAAAATGCACTTATTACAATCTATAGTCAGATTTTGGAACAACATTTGACAAATCCATTTAACAAAATATCTCCAGCCATAAATAAAGTAACTGATCAATTAATAGCATGTGCTATGTATCTTCATGACAAAGTCACTGTGAATTTCTTGCCAACAGCTACAAAATTTCATTATGTCTTCAATTTAAGAGATCTTTCAAATATCTTCCAAGTACATTAGTTATAATTATTACTTTTAAATTTATTCTAAATATTAAAGATTTTTTTTAATACTTGATTATATTAAAAAAAAAATTTCGACATTTACATAATTAGCCTTTTTTGTTTAAATTTATTTTTAATTCAAATTTAAATTAAATGTTGTTTTTAAATAAATTTCCCTTTTTTTAAATTCAATAATATTTTTTATGCGATTCAATTTGAAAAAGACAACAGTAAATGTTTTAAATATTTTGGTAAATGTTATATGTATATATATATTTTTTTTATGTGTTTATGTGTTATGTATAAATATGTTTACTTTAATTTAAGTTATTAAACTTTTTTTTTATAAAATAATATTTTTATTATATATTTGTATTATAGGGTATTTTATTTGCAAATGATAACACAATACCGCACATTGAGGCTTTTTATCGTCTTTTTATTCATGAGGCTTCTCGAGTTTATTCTGATAAATTAGTTGATTTGGAAGATAAAAATCTTTTTGACAACCTTATTCGTGAAGCTTTGCGAAAAAATTTACCCGTAAGTTTACTACTTTCATTTCATTGTCAATAATAATATTTCACTTGAATTTCGTTATTGATATTATTATAAATTATCAGTGACTAATACTATTAAAAATTACAATCATATTTACTTATTTATTAGGCATTCGATGAAAATTTAATTTTTACTGAGCCTCTAATATTCTGTCATTTTGCTGGCGGTATCGGCGATCCAAAATATATGGCAATACAAGACTGGCGTCATCTTAAAAAATTATTGAACGATGCTCTTACGAGTTATAATGAATTGGTACAAACTTCTATTTCAAAACTTTATTAGAAATATCATTCGATATATTTTTATTCATAATAGTATTTTTATGCAAATTGATTAATACATATAAATATGTGAAGTTTCTTTTAATTTTACACATTATATCTAATGTAAAAATTTCAAATAAATATACAAATACAATGGTTCCATAAACTAAAATTTATTTTATAGTATTTCAAAATTTATATAATAATTATAAAATTTTAATTAACGTATTTCAATAAGGGATAAGATGTATTAAAATTTTTTTTTAATTATTATATTATTATAATATTATTATATTATTATCATATATTATATTTTTAAAAATACAATAGAACAATTTTGTTATTTAATTATTTACAATTCGATTATAATATAATTAAAAATACTATTTAATTTAGTCTGAAGTTCTATAATATGAAACAAATTTATTCAACAATTATCTATAGGTGGCTGCAATGAGTTTAGTAATGTTTGAAGATGCTATGTATCATGTTTGTCGAATAAATAGAATTCTGGAATCTCCAAGGGGTAACGCGTTACTAGTTGGCGTCGGTGGTAGCGGAAAGCAATCTCTATCACGACTATCTTCATATATTTCCACTTTACAAGTAATCATTCGTGTGTTTAATAATTTGTAAAATTAGGCCTTAATTAGTTGACATATGATTTCAGTTTGACATTGTTTTCAAATATTGATGTAAGGCTGTCTAAATTCAATAGGTTTTTCAAATACAATTAAGAAAGGGGTACTCTATGAATGATCTTAAAGCAGATTTGTCTCTTCTTTACTTAAAAGCTGGTGTGAAGAACATTGGCATAACATTCCTAATGACAGATTCACAAGTTGCGCAAGAAAAGTTTTTGGTTGTTGTGAACGATATGTTGGCTTCTGGAGAAATTGTAGATCTCTTTCCAGATGATCAAATCGAGGGTATAATCGGTGCAATGAAAAATGAGGTAAAAAGTTGTTTTACACCAATACGAAATTAATTGACATTATGTAGTAGTATTATATAAAATATATTTTGTAATTTATTATTTAGATTTCTAGTCTAATGCATGTTTACATTCATTATTTAATTCTTGTAAATAATTTTTAAGAAAAATAATACATAAATAAAAAGTTTGTTATAATGCATTCATTAATTAAAACGCTATTAAAAAATGTATCCATTCATAATACTAATATTAATAATTTAATTAATATTATTAACACATAATGGATAAAATTATTTATCAATAACTTATTAAAAAAATTTTGTACTCACGAAAAAATTTTTTATTTACTTCAATTAGCTATTTCTCATCGAAATACTATTAAGATAATAACCTTGTTATATATTAACAGTTTATAAATGTAATCACTTATTACAAAATATTTATTTAATGTTACAATATTCTAATATAAATACTCGTGTAATTTATTTATATAATTAGGTTAAGCAGGCGGGAATACCGGACTCTAAAGAGAATTGCTGGAAATTCTTCATAGAAAAAGTCCGAAGGCTATTAAAATGCATTCTCTGTTTTTCTCCAGTCGGTGCGACATTACGTAAAAGAGCCAGACAATTTCCAGCTATAGTCAATTGCACATCGATCAACTGGTTTCAAGATTGGCCACAGTCAGCATTAGAATCAGTGTCTTTACAATTCCTCTCCGTAAATCTGTTTTATATTATGTTATTTACTAAAAAATATAATTTAATACTCATTCTATAACTGCGAATAGTTTTATCAACAAATTATACACATTTCTACAAGCATGTTACTATTAATTTGGTATATTTTATACCAATAAAGTAAAATGTAGAATAGGAAAATATAAAATATAATAATAAAATATACTAGAATAGTTGATAATTAATATAATAATAATTAGTACAAATGAAACTTTGATTTCTTTAATAATCAAATCGAAAATTTTGCAAATAAAGTAAAATATATATTACTACAATGTAATTTTCTTAAATATAATTAAAAAATTTTATTTTAGTAATTTTATAATAACAAAATATAGAAAAGTTTTATTGCATTTATTTAATCTTAGGAACTTAATGCACTGCCTGCGGAAAGTCGTAATCAAGTTTCTTTATTTATGTCATACGCGCACACGAGTGTCAATGAAATTTCCAAACTTTATCTTCATAATGAAAGGAGATATAACTATACAACGCCCAAATCATTTCTGGAACAAATTGCCTTATATTCCAAACTATTAAATGAGAAAACGTTTGATTTACAATCTATGATCGAAAGATTAGTAAATGGTTTGGAAAAGCTCGATTCTTGTGCTGGACAAGTAAATATAATCTATAAAAATTTAATTGTATTATATCATGAATAATAGCATATATCATATAAATTGATTTTAGGTTGATGAATTAAAAGAGGTTTTAGCTATACAAGAAGTTGATCTAAAAAAAAAAAATGACGAAGCTGATAAAATTTTATCAGAGGTTACAGCTGAAAATACGAAAGCAGAAGTTGAAAAGGCTTTTGGTAATTAACAAATAAATATTTAAGTTTTATTTGAACAATAATAATAACGAGATTTATTTCTTAGTATCCGAGGAAGAGTTTAAAGTTGCGGATATCAAAGAAAATGTTTTACAAAACCAAAGAAGATGCGATGAAGATTTAGCAAAAGCTGAGCCTGCAGTTCGATCAGCTGAAGAAGCTTTGAATACTTTAAATAAGGTTTAAAATTGCATGGATATATTTTTTTTAATTTTATCATAAGGTTTTTGTAATTACAATAAAAAAATTAATTATTAAAAATGATATTGAAATAACTATAAAATATAATTGCATAATCCACATATAATATTGTAATATGTAAAACAAAGTTTAATGTTAATGTTTATCTTAAAAAATCGAAAAAAATGAATATATAAAAACTATTTTAATGTAACAATTATATTTCAAGTAATATTATAAAATCGATATCATTTTAATTCTTTTAAATTCACTCTAATAATACATAATATTATGTAACGATTATTACTATTTATTATATAATAATATTCAGTAATTTTAATAGAATAACTTAACGGAATTGAAAGCCTTTGCATCACCACCACTAGCGGTTGCGAAAGTAGCACAAGCAGTTCTGGTTCTTTTTTCACCTAAGGGCAAAGTTCCCAAAGACAGATCTTGGAAAGCTTGCAAAATTATGATGGGTAGAGTCGATCAGTTTCTTTCAAATCTTAGAAACTATGACAAGGGAAATATTCATCCTGAAGTTATTAAAGCCATTAAACCTTACATCGAGGACAAAGGTTTGCAGCAAGACAAAAAATATATTTATCAAAATAATTTTTTTTATTTAATTTGTTTATCTTTATTTATAAAATTTATAACTATATTATAAGTTTCTCTAAGTTAGTCATACAAAATTCGCATTATTCAATGATTTAGTGTAAAAGGTATCATTTAGCTTAATACTAATTTATTATAATTATAATTATTTTTCGTTTTTATCCATGAAGTTATAGCAGTCTTGATAATTATATATCTTTTCAAGAATTTGATCCGGAATTTATTCGCTCGAAGTCCAACGCAGCTGCTGGCTTATGTAGTTGGGTAATAAACATCATGGTTTTTTACTCCATAAATGAGACCGTAAAACCGTTGAGGCAGGCTTTAGTGCAGGCGAATGCAGAGCTGAAAGCTGCAATGGATAAACTAATTACATTGCAAACACGTTTAGGAGTACGTAATTTTCTGCGTTTAATTGAAATTTAAGTAAAGCAATTGTAATGTAAAAATTTACCAAAAACTTAATACATAATTAAAAGTAATTAAAAAAAAAATATTTAACAATTGAAATTTGGTGTTCTAGGAATTACAAAAGATGCTCGATGTATTAGGTTTGAAAATGGACGTTGCAATGGCTGATAAAAAGAAGTGTCAAGACGAAGCAGACGCCACTGCGATAGCGATTGATTTAGCAAACAGACTTGTGAATGGGCTTGGTTCAGAAAAAATTCGTTGGGCGGAAACTGTTGAAAAGTAGTTTATAAACAATACATTGATAATAAATCGTTAATGTATTTTTTTCTAATAATAATTAATGTATAATTAATGTGTATTATTTTTTATTAATTTTTCGTAAATATTTATTTTAGGCTGAAAACATCGGGTGAAAAGATCCCAGGTGATATTTTGCTGGTTACAGCCTTCATATCATATGTGGGTTGTTTTGGACGCAAGTATCGGTTGGATTTAATGAACATTCATTGGTTACCATACTTAAAAGAGCTAAATCCATCAATACCCACAACCGAAGGTTTAGATCCTCTGACACTGTTAACAGACGATGCACAAGTTGCTCAGTGGAATAACGAAGGTTATTATATAACCCAATTTTAAGTTTAAAAAGGATTACTATGTATTTTAATTTGAATAAAATCACTCATATAAATTATTTATTTTTTTAATAAATAAACTATTTGTGAACATTGAAAGGTTTACCAACTGATCGAATGTCAGCTGAAAACGCGACAATATTAACTAATTCTGCCAGATGGCCTCTCATGATCGATCCCCAGTTGCAAGGTTTGAAATGGATCAAGAATAAGTATGGTGAAAATATGAAAATTCTGAGATTGACACATCGTAATTATCTCGATAATATCGAACTTGCAATTTTTAATGGTGAAGTTTTGCTGCTGGAAAACATTATGGAAACTGTCGACGCAGTTCTAGATCCTATTTTGGGACGAGTTTTAATAAAAAAGGGAACGTCAGTATAAAAATTTAAATAATATTCATGACATTGTTTTAATAAATATTTTACAGTATAAATTTTTTTTTAAATCTATGTTTACATTAAAACAATTGATAGATAATAAAAACGTAAAATTTAATATGCATAAATATTAAAACTATATTTAAAAATTAATTATTCTATTTTTATGCTAGAGCCGTGAGAATTGGTGACAAAGAAGTCGACTACAATTCCAATTTTCGGCTTCTCCTTCAAACGAAATTAGCTAATCCGCATTATAAACCAGAAATGCAGGCACAAACCACGCTGATAAATTTTACGGTTACGCAGGATGGTTTAGAGGAACAGCTTCTTGGAGAGGTGGTTAAAGTTGAGAGACCAGATCTTGAATCAACTAAGTCCGAACTCACTAAACAACAGAACATATTTAAGATTACACTTAAAACCTTGGAAGACGATCTGTTGCTTAGGTTTGATATCCTCTGAACATTTAATTACAATTATCCGTAAATTGTAAATATTTTATAAATTAAAGAAAAGAAAAAGAGTGCTATTGAATATGCACTCATTCGCTAATATTTGTTTAATGATAGAAACAATTAAAAGAACTTAATTAAAAATTAAATTATTAAATTAAAATCAATACATTTATCATGTATACGTACAAAAAATAATTAAAATTAGAGAATAATTGTATGTTCAAAACATATATATTTGGTTAAACCATCTACTGTTTTAATTATTTTTCTATATTTTAGGGTTTAAGAAAGATTTTATAATTTCATGGTTTAGAAATAAATTTATATTTTGCATGTTAAAATAAAAGTATTATTTTACAGACTATCGTCAGCTGGGCCAAACGTATTAAGCGACGTAGCTTTGGTAGAGAATCTTGAAAAAACGAAACGCACAGCAGCAGAGATTGAAATTAAAGTTGCAGAAGCCAAGATAACATCAGCACGGATCGACGATGCTCGTGAATTATACCGACCAGTTGCCTCACGTGCCAGTCTTCTCTATTTCATTCTCAACGATCTCTGCAAGATTAACATGCTTTATCAATTCTCATTGAAAGCATTCAGTGTTGTCTTTCAAAATGCCATCAGGTTAATATACACGCATGTAGCTTACGCAAGGCAAGCACTCACGCAAGCACTCACGCACTCACACATGCACTACCCTCACGCAACTCACGCACTCACACATGCACTACCAGTTAATACTGAGGTTTCAAGAAGATTGGCAGTAGTATTGTGAATATTAATTAATTATTAGAAATAAAAAATATTATAGTAAATGAATATATTAGGGTATGAATTTTCAAATATTTTTTCAATCGAAGATCCCTATTTATTTAATGAAAAGTTTTTATCAAAAACCTAAGTATCTTAAATAAGGAAACCTCTGTTATCTTTCAATGAAAATAAAGAATAAAAATCTCGATATTTCATATTATTTATTAATGAAGTTTAATTCATAAAGAAATCGTTTTTATTTCATAAAATTGTATTCTCGATACACTGAAATATTAATTCTTTGTATTATGGAAAAGAGTAAAATGTAAATATTTTATTAGAATTTATAAAATTAGCTATGTAATATTCAATTAAATATTATAAAGAAGAAATCTTATCAATATTAAAATACATGTACTAAAATTAAAACACTGTCGCCAGTTGAATTCTTATCTTTTTATTGTTTTTTAATTTTATTTTTTATTTTTATCGAATACAGATTTGCTATTGAATCAGAGGAAATTGAAGAACGTGTTAATAATTTAATCGAAGGAATTACTTACATGGTATTTGTTTATACCAGCAGAGGACTTTTTGAAACTGACAAGATAATGTTTTTATGTCAAATGACTATTCAGGTTTATATTTTTAATATTGTTGACTAAAACATTTTTATTTATACAGCCAAATAAAAATGTACCATTAAAATAAGTATCAACTTATCTTCCACTGATATTACATTTAATTTTGAAAATGATAACATAAATAATTATATAAGAAATCTATTACTTGCTCGTTTATATAAATGTTAAAATAAGTTATTAACTATATTATTATTCAAATTTATGTTGCATAATATTATTGATTACATTATTAAATTTATATATCAAATTTTTGTTTATATTACAGATTTTTCTACAAACAAAGGAAATTGATAGACGTGAGGTAGATTTTCTTCTTCGTTATCCATGTAACCCGAACATCATTAGTCCTATAGAATTCTTAAGCAATTCCAGTTGGGCTGGTATTAAACTGCTTAGTTCTCAAGAGAATTTCACGAATCTTGATAAGGATATTGAAGGTGCAGCTAAAAGGTGGAAGTCATTCGTTGATTCAGAAAAACCGGAAAAGGAAAAGTTTCCTCAAGAGTGGAAGAATAAGACGGCTTTTCAGAGACTCTGCATGATGCGTTGTCTGCGAGTTGATCGTATGACTTATGCCGTTAGGTATATAACTATTTATAAAATATGTTTATATTATAAAATTAATTCATGTAGTTTAAATACTGTTTTTTAAAAGTATATATTTTTTAAAATAGTACACTCAGTATTATGCCCTTTGCACTATATTAACCATAAAATTATCAAATCTAATTATTTTTGTAGAAGTTATATTTTATTTATGAAAAAATTTGCAAAAAATTATCAAAACTTTGATATTCACAGATTCTAAATGAATGGTATTGAAAAAACTCGATTATATTATTATTATAATCTGATTATTTTTATGTATAATATCTTTAAATAAATTTAATATGTTAAACAGATGCTTTGTAGAAGAAAAATTAGGACCAAAATATATCGAATCGCGATCACCACCTTTCACAAAATCGTTCGAGGAAACTAGTTCAATTACGCCAGTTTTTTTCATTTTATCACCAGGGGTTGATCCACTTAAAGTAATTTATGCAAATTTATGCGAATAACGATTTTATTAAAAATCTCTGAAACTATTATGAAAATGTTTAAATAGAAATAGAAACTTCTTTTTTTTTGCAAACTCTTTGCAAGTATAAAGTGAAAAGTATTGCTTTTATTTCAGGCTTTAAATTAAATGTGTAATTCTAAAATGTTACTAATAACAATTCAATACCTATTCAGTTCAATTAATTTTAAGGGAATGATATCTTTTAAATAGGATGTGGAGAAGTTGGGTCAAAAACTAGGTTTTACTTCGGAGGCACAAAAATTTCATAATGTATCACTGGGTCAAGGTCAGGAAGTGATAGCCGAAAAAGCAATGGATTTGGCTTCGGAAGAAGGTCATTGGGTTATTCTACAAAATATTCATCTTGTGAAAAACTGGCTGGGAAATTTGGAAAAAAAATTGGAACAGTTGTCTGAAAATCCACATGAAGACTATCGATTATTCATCAGTGCTGAGCCAAGCAGTGATCCTCATGAATCGATTATTCCACAGGTGCATATATTCTTACTCAGTTATATAAATATATACATATCAGAGATAAAAATAATAAAAATATCTATTAGTTATTGCCAAAAATTATTTAAATTAAATACTTCGCTTCGTTAAAAAATGCTTAGATTATTATATTACCAATAAAAAATTTTTTATAAAATGCAGCAGTTGAGTAAATTGTTGTATATTTTACTCACTTTTTAAGTGTTTAAAATGTTATTAAATATGCAAATAATAAAATAATTTAAAATAAATAAGATCCATTAATTAACAATTTAATTTAATTTTCTTTTATTACACTTTTATAATTTTTCTTTAGTTTAAATTGCTTATAATGTTCAAACAATTTCTATCATATTTTCATAAATTTAACAAAATTCAAGTTAAATAGTTAAGAGGGAGCTATAAATTAATTTTCGTTATTAAAATTTTTATTAATTCTTCATATACACATTTATGAGAGAGTTTAATAATTATTGTTTTTAACAGGGAATTTTGGAATCGGCAATAAAAATAACCAACGAACCACCTACAGGAATGCAAGCTAATATACATAAAGCTCTTGATAACTTTAATCAAGAAACATTAGAATCGTGTACGAAAGAAGCCGAGTTTAGAGCTATTCTTTTTGCCCTTTGTTATTATCATGCCGTTGTTGCTGAGAGACGAAGATTTGGTCCTCAGGGTTGGAACAGGGTAAGGCTTCGTCTATTATAATAATTATAAAAATAAATGTATGCGTATAGTAGTATTATAATTTAATATATTTACATGAATAGAGAAATAAATATTAGGAAGGAAATGTATACTATGTTTAATGGAAATGATAGGATATATAAAGTTAAGGAAATTTAATTTCCATTTCTGTATAAATCCAATTATTAAGATATTTGTTAAAAATATTGCAGTTAGATGTAAAAAAAAAAAAAAAAAAAAAAAAAAGGTTATAATTCTATAAATTACGTAAGTTATCAGTATTAAAAAACCCTTTTTTTCTAGACCCATCAATTTATACAAAATAACTTATACAAAATTTTGATTCATTTTACCTAACTAATAGTGGTTAAACATCTTGGCACATGAGAAGCACAAACATAAAAATTCCAATTTATTAAATTATCTGTACAGATTTATCCGTTCAATTTTGGCGATCTCACAATAAGTGTGTATGTGTTACTTAACTATTTGGAGAGCAACAACTCTGTACCTTGGGAAGATCTGCGTTATCTTTTCGGTGAGATAATGTATGGAGGTCATATTACTGATGACTGGGACCGAAGGCTTTGTCAGACATATCTCTTGGAGTATCTGAAACCAGAACTCGTCGATGGAGATTTGAATTTAGCGCCCAACTTTCCAGGACCACCCAGTAATGATTATATAGCTTATCACGAGTATGTCGATGATTACTTGCCAGCTGAGAGTCCCATATTATATGGGTTGCATTCCAATGCTGAAATTGGTAAGCAAATTCTTACATATTTTTTAAACGTTAAACTTATACATTTCTTTTAAAAAAAGAAATATTATTAATATTTTTTTATTTATTTAATCTTATGTCTTAATCTATAAAACTTCTATAGTTTTTATCATTGTAGTTTATATTAGACCTTTAAGAAATTTAAATTCATAATTTTATTCCACGATTTAGCATACTATTATTTTGTCTTAATATAAAAATATGTATATGCAAATGCATATGCATACACGCACATACACACAAATATATATATATATATAATTAATTTATTTATTCATTTATTTCTATTTATTTTGTTCATAATATTGCGATAAATAAAAAAAAAACTATTATACATGTATATTTATAATGATAATGTAAATGCTAAGTAATTATTTGTTTCCAGGTTTTTTGACCGTAATTGCTGAAAATCTTTTCCACGCAGTTTTAGAAATGCAACCTCGAGACGCTAGTAATCAATCGGGTGAAGGAATGTCACGGGAGGAGAAAGTAAAAAATATTATTGAAGATATAATGGATAAATTACCAAATGAATTTAATCTCCCTGAATTAATGAATAAGGTACATTCTATATCAAACATATTAAATACAAGTTATGAACGAATATAAAATAATTTATAGAATATTCATATAATACGTAACACTGATAACATCTTTTTTTTTATTTTAATAAGAAATTTTAATACTTTGTTATCGTATTATGTCATTATTAATTAATTTTTTTATAACTTTTTATAAATATGTATTAGAGATTATTTAAAACGGTACATTAATATGCGGTACTTCTTAATGACTTTGAAAAAAGCTGTGAAACCCAATCTCGATACACGAAACGATATATCACAAAAAAAAATTTATTTTTAAATCAATGAGTTTCAATTATTTGTTTTAACATTAATTTTTATCTGATATACTAACATAATAAATATGTAATATTTTATTGATAATATTACATTTATGTATTTTAATATATATTTAGGTTTCAAATCGAACTCCATATGTCATCGTCGCTTTCCAAGAGTGCGAAAGAATGAATATTTTATGTGGGGAACTTCGAAGATCACTGATAGAATTAGAACTTGGATTAAAAGTTTATAAAATGAAAATTTAAACTACATACTATATTAAAAATTAAAATTAACATATAATTTAAATGTGCCACATAGGGAGAATTAACAGTTAACGCCGACATGGAAGAACTCCAAAACTATTTGTACTTGGATATGGTTCCGCCTACGTGGACTAGGAAAGCGTATCCCTCAAATCTTGGTTTGACGAATTGGTTTGCTGATCTACTAATTAGATATACTGAATTGCAAGCTTGGAGTAATGATTTTTCGGTAATTAGTTTTTAGGTTGAAAAAAATAGTATTCTACACGAAAGATTAAATGATGCAGCTGTAAATTTTTGAAAAAAAAATACATACACTACTAATAAATGTTTTGTATGAAAAATATCAACAAAAGATTAAGCCAATATTTCAATAGCTTTGAAACTTATAAATTTATCAGTTTTAAAAAAGAAGGATGCATTTTTGTAGCATTAATTATAGTTTAATAATTTTTTTTTTTAATATTCGATTTAAATCTTTATTAAAAAAATTCATTTCAAATCAGATAATAAGATCATAATATTAATGAGTAAATTGATAATAATTATTTTTATAAAAATATTTTGTTGCAAAATGAAATTAAAACGCAGAAGACGAATTTCACATTATAAGAGGAAATAATTTATTCAATTAATTTCAATATATAAATTAATATATCAAATAGTTCCAAGCCCTTAAAAAAACTTAGAAATATTACATTGTACGGTTTTTATATCATTAGCTTCCATCATCAATTTGGTTGGCTGGATTTTTTAACCCTCAATCTTTTCTTACCGCGATAATGCAACAGACGGCACGTAAAAACGAATGGCCCTTGGATAAAATGTGTCTTTATTGCGATGTAACTAAAAAGCCGAAAACTGAAATCAAGTTAGTAATCAATGTTGTTTTTAATTGTAAGAAACGAGTTTCAATTTAATTAAAAAAAGAAGGATCGGCTCATTAGTTTATATTAAATTAAATTGAAATATCTATAGTAGAAAATCTATAGTATTGATAATTGAATTAACACTTGTTTAAATATTTGTATGAAAGTTTATCGTACACAGCTAATTAAACACAACCATCTTACTTTTTACAAACATGTTTAACTACAAATAATAATAATAATATAAATAATAAATGATATAATAATATTAATAATAATACAAATGTAAATAAAAATAATACAAATAATTTAAGGCAACCTGTAGTGTACACATATAATAATGCATGTTTATATAAATGTATTAACCAGTGCGCCGCCCAGAGAAGGTGCATATATAAACGGTTTGTTTATGGAAGGGGCGCGCTGGGATATGAGTATCGGCTCTATCGCCGAGTCCCTACCGAAGGAGCTGTTTCCCCAAATGCCGGTCATCTATATTAAAGCCATCACACAGGATAAGCAGGAATTAAAGAACATGTATGAATGTCCAGTGTACAAGACAAGATCTAGGGGACCTACTTATGTCTGGACTTTCAATCTTAAAACAAAAGTAAAGTCTACCAAGTGGACCCTCGCCGGCGTTGCCATCATTTTGCAGACTTAAAGTTTTCATTTATTTAACTTGCTTCTGTGACATATATAGTATTTTTAATATTTTAATGTACTCAATATTATTATGCTTTCTTGAATAAAGATGAATTTTCTGTAATGATCAGATTAATGCTTGGCATCAATTACATTTACATTTTTTTTTTTTTTTTTTTTTTTTTTTTTTTTTAACTATCTTTAATAGTAGAAATATCGTTTCCATAAAGAATAAACATTTAATTATTTTAATTATTTTAAAAGACTTTTTTTTATGTACGATCCCTAAAAAAATCAGTCTTTACTTATATAAAAAGAAAGCTTTATTGAATTATATTTTATATATTCATTTTATAAATTTAATATTAACAAACTAAAAACGTAATAAAAAAATTAGTAAAAGATAATATGTTAATATTTCATATATATAGATTCATAAAAAAGGAATATATGATAATAGAAATATTGTTAAAATTAATGTGTTATAAATTATATTCGAAATATTACTGCATATTTCATGAAATTTATTAAAAGTGTTAGATACATATTATCCACGTACTACTTAGTTGATCAAATATTATATTTTAATTATACGTATCTTAAAACTTAAAATTGTTTATAATAATTACATTTTTTATTATGTCTATCTAAAAATTACTATTCTTTATCAGAATATATTAAATTACACATCCTACTCCAATTGCGCATAATGATTAAGTATAACATATATACTACAAGTAGATCTAAATTGTAATAAAATTCTCTTAATATATATATATATATATATATATATATACATATAAGGGACACAAACACAGATGAACCCCAATTTATAATTCATAAAATATGTTATAAAATATGTTGTTAACGCCTTCTGTTTTTTCTTTATATTTACGACGATTTAAAAATGTAATTATTATTACAAAAAATAATTCATTATTGACTTAAAAAGGTCTCACCGAGATTTGAACTCGGATCGCTGGATTCAGAGTCCAGAGTGCTAACCATTACACCATGAGACCTTCATTTATCTAAGTGTACATAATATTAAAGAATTTTAATATTATAAAAAATAGCAAAAATTAAAATTTTATAATTATATTTTGAACCTTTTTTGATCGTTGTAACTTAAAATTATTTTCTCTTATAAGTATAAAAATTAACAGAATAATAGTCTTTACATTTCTTTAACAAATAAAAAATCAATCGAAATAATAATCTGATGAATAATTTTAATTATAAAGATTTTATAACGCAATGTAATTATTACATATATATCCATTTTATTCATAGTTCTATAAATGTACATAACTGTACAATTATAAATATATTACATTTATAGTTCGGTCAGGCAGTTAAGTAATTTCAAATTTTATTTAAAAATACTTCACTATAAATAAATAATAAATAAGAAAACAAATTACTATGATTTAATTTATAATTTACATTATTTCTGATTGACCGTTGGTATTACAAACTTACAATTATTATTACTTATTAGCATAAATATTTATTATGATTAATAAATATCAATATTGTATATAAAAAAGTTCTTTTTCTTTCATTGAATATAATTTTATTACTTATAATCAAATTTTATTAATACGACCTTATTATTGATTTTAAAATTAGTTATTTAGTATTGATTTTAAAATTTAAGCTTTCATCTAAATACAAAATTTTTGTTATTGCAATTAAAAACTGACTTATTAGTTGTTAACAAACAGTTCCTTTGTTAATAAATGCTGTAATCAAATATTTTATTTTAAATTCATTTACTTGAGTTCTTTTATTTAATAACAATCGCTTATAGTTGAAGATTATTTTAATATACTAGTAATTTTTAAACACGATTATTCTTTTGTACTGTATAAAAATGTAATTTTAATGTACTTAGAATTTACAATAAATTTGTATTTAAATAATGAATATAATTTTTATATGAATAATAGTTTAATGATTTTATGAAAGTTGAAATGTATAATAATTTTAGTTTAAAAGAGCATGTAAGAAAAATTAATGTGCAACTATTAATATAAATACAGAGCTATTAAATCAATGAAAGAATACAAATTTTATTAGCTAAAGAATATTTTCACGATGAACTCTTATTTATAAACAATACAAATAAAAAATTATGAACATATTTATAATTACGAATGTGATATAAAGTAATAATGCTCTTGAAATAATAATTTTGATTTGTATACAATTAGAATTGTAAAATGTAAATGAAAAATAAACAATACTTATCTGCATCAGGAATGACAATTAAAAATTGATTTATATTTAAATAGGAAGTAAGTAGACTTTAAGAAAATAAAGTACTAATAGTCAAAACAACATTAAGTAGAGTATTAAAGATTTTCAAATTTTATTTACATAAATATTTCTAGCTTACAATTGGAAAGATATGAAAATTGTAAAACTAATTTTTACAATTTCAAAATAAAGAATTGTAAATAATTTGCTATAATAGTAGCTTATTTCAAATTTAGAAATTTCCTAATTTTCACTGCAGACAATAAAAAAATATTTTTGAAATTTCCAGTAATACTAATAATAATAATAATAATAATAATAATAATAATAATAATAATAATAATAACAGCAACAATGATGATAGTAATAATAGTGACTATAACAATAAGTATTGAAAATTATAATTGTAATTAATATATTTTATGATTATTGTTACTACAATGATTATTATTATTATTAATTTTTTGTTTTTATCAAATAGCACTGTTTGAATATTATATCATGATAAAATTAATATTAATAATATTAAAATTTTAAAAACTTTACATATATAAATTATAATTATAACATATAAACAAGCATTAATTTCATTCATTATTAATTTTTATTATTTTTACGTTTATACTTGCTTATTACAGTCCATTTATTAAAAAGTCTGATAGTTTTGTTATTTTTCATTTAACAGAGTTTTCTTTTTTGCAATATCACTAATATTCTTTTACATAACAATACTGAAATTTTCGTCTTCATTTATTATTTGAAGACTTCATAGAATAACAGTAATTAATACTTGCTTAAAAATAACAATTATCACACCCGATTTTCATAATTTCATAAGATGGACTGCTGCAAGAAATTCTTATAATTGATACAATTACAGGTCTATTTTATGTATTCGATCGTGTTTTATAACAAAAAATAAAGATAGATATAACATTATGAATTTTTTTCATTTATCTTTCTTATTTTTGTATTTTGTCTTGAAAAATTTCTTTTTGATACAAAAGAAATAGTTTTGACATTTACATGCGTAGCTCAGTAATAGAAAAGTAGCCGCTCTTGAGCACTGCCAGACAAAAGTCGCCATCCTCGTTTGATGTTTAAATATTGAATAATAGCACGAACGCAAATCAACAAACCTATTAGATTTGCAAAAAGAAATATATACATTTTAATATATATAAATTTATATTATTTAAATATAATGTATAATTATATATATATATAATTTATATGTTGTGATAATAAACACGAAAAATAAATGTTATTATTATCAAGACAAATTCATCAATAACAAAAATTGAACATTTTTATTGTTAAAAGTAGAATGCTTAAAATTATAATAACGTTGACGCTTACATATATAAGTTTATTTACATCAATGTTATTATATCATTAAATTTTGAAAATAAATAACAATACCCAGAAGTATAATTGTTTTAAGAAAATTGAAAATATCTTTTACTTGTAATTCGTATAAAACAATTTAGCATGTTTAAAAGTGAAATTAACATTTTACTAATTAAGTTGTATTTATCATACAAGTATTTTAACATTTTACTAATCTTTTTTTATCTAAAATTTTTAATAATAATTCGACAAAATATATATAGAATTACCAAAAGCCATAATCAGCCACCACAGCCAAGAGTTCTCACGGGATGCAAGATCAGTTGAATGTTTAACAATTAAAGTCCATTTGGTTAAGGAAAGTCCAAAACCAGATAGTGCTCCATATCGAGAAGCTATTGTGTGACAGAAACACATCAATAGCAAAAAGCCAATCCAATTAAATAGAAATGCAACTGAAACGTTATTTTGATGATTTTAATATTTCTATATTATCACATTTGAGTATGATCTTTGTAGTAAATAGAACATAATATAAAACTACATAGGTCATAATTGGATTTATGAGTAGCATATAGCAGAACTTAAATCGATTACTAATAACGGAGCATTCATTGATAATAATGTAAGAAAACATACAAAAATATTATTTGAATAGACAGATTGGAAAATCAGTAAAAATATACCATAAACAGTAATTTTAATAATTAGCACTTGAACAAGTACTATCAAGCATTAGAGTTGAATTTTTGATAGCACTATATGATTCAAGTAAAAGAATAGATCAGAAATAGATGTAGATAATAGATTTCAATTTTAACTTCAAAAGTTTTAACAAAATTTGTTATGAAAAAAAAAATTAAACACAAGAAGGTAACAATTTGAGTTGAGCTATTTGAGTTGATGGAAAGAGTATCTCATAGAATAACTTCAACATTTCTTAGAATAGTTTCGTACTACTCTAGAGGAGTTTTGGGCTAGAATATAAATCCATGCATATTCGTACAAAAAAATATATGAAAAACTATTTTATAAAAGATTTAAAATGTAAAATATAAAATATAATTAAAATTTTTTTTACTTTATACCTAAGAAAGCAGTAAAGAACATAAAATCTGTTCCCAACATTCGATTTTCTGGATCACCTTCAACACCATCTGTGTCTATAGCTAAAATAGTCAATGGCTGTTGGGGTGTTCTTACACCATTGGACTTGAATTAAAGAAAAAGTAAATTAATTATTGCATTTATATTAAAATTACAGCTTAGAAACACAAAACTGAAACTTACTAAATGAATTTGAGGATGAGCTTGTGGTGTTGTTTCTCCTTGAAGGGTTTTTTCACGTTCGACTTCTTCATAACTTGGTAATTTTGTTGCAACTTCATATGGTGGTGGAGCAGAAAAGTCTAATTTTGGAGGAGGAATTTCTTCGCTACCCTGTAAATGTAAAAACAATTATTCAAAGATTAATTAGAAATACTACTTTTCTACAAAATTATAATTTATAGTAATTATATAATAATAATAAATAACAATTGTGAATAATAGCTTTAATAATAATATTAATAAATTTCAATATACTTTATAAAAACTAATCAAACTAAACTATTTACAAGAATACTAAAAATTTAGAATATTACATTTCATATCTTACATTGATATTTTTCAGATAAACTAATCAATTTCACTTTCTTATCGAGTTTCTAATTTCTTTACCAATATAAATTAACACATTAATGCAAATTTATCATAATTAAAAAATAAATTATATATATATATATATATATATATATATAAAATAATGTTTTATTTCAACAATAAAATTAATTTATTTACTAATTCTGTCATTATTGTAGCCTGAGCTCTTGAGGTTATTTGTTCCTGTTGAATTATTTCATTGCTTTCATTTGTATTTCCATTTTGGTTTGATTCATTATCTCCAGAAAATGTGGAATGTGCACCTGATAAATTTGTATTGTCCTCTGCTGATGTTTGTGGCTGTTGTGACTATGACAAACGATTTATAAACACAATTAAATTTATGAATATAGCTAAATACTATCACATAAATGAGATAAATAAGATAGTATTTACTAGTTTTGTAATAATAATAATTATATTATGTCATAAAAACTGTACATATTTTACCGAACATTTCTGAATACAAAAATTATAATAAACATTATTAAAATACGAGTTAATTTTATACAAAACATATTAAATACAATTTTAAACAATTTTTTACTTAATGAATACTTGAGTTGTTGTCAGAATTATTAAGGAAAATTAATATTATAATATATATTTTTATATTAAAAAAATTGATCTAAACGATAATTGATTTGATTAAGTAATGCTCTAATCAACAACTTATAAACATAATAAACTAAATATAAATAGCTAATAGATATAAAAAATAAAATTAATATTATAATTAATATAATACCATAAGTGTTATCGAATACTCAATAGATAGATATAAAGCTGAAAATTATAATTATATAATCGTTTAATTATTAATATTTTTTTTTATTTAAATTGATTTCAGATGTTAATTATAATTGTAAAATGTATATTATCATGAAATACAAATTCAATAAAACCATTAATAAAATCAAATTTAATTAGTAAACATAATACATGTGACATTTATAGTGTAAGTTTTAATAAATTTAGGGCAAAAAAATAAAAATAAGAAGACTAACATTAAATACTATTAAATGCATTTACTAAAATTAAAGTCTTTTTTCAACGATAAATAATAACATATTTAATATAATTAAAGATTAATAAAAATAAATATTTAAATTAAATATAACTAAGAAAACAAAATGATCAACATTCAGAAACTTACAATTTTGCATTCAATTATTTTAACGTCATATTAGTTAAAAATATCAAAACTAATAATAATGGGTATCGAATAAACTCTGTTTAGCTTTCATTGATAAACAAAACCTCAGTTTTGTCACATACATATGTGAATTTATATAGAGCATCAAAAAGCAGCTCGTAATAATAAATGAAAACTTGAATAAATAAAGTCTAGCATTCGAATAAAGTAGTAAGTAGTAGTATTTAAGATAAAAAAAAAAATGTCCACCAATGCAGCAATAAAAGAAGAAAAAACACTTGGCAGGCAACAAATGCCCTGCTCATGCATAACGTTCTTGTATGCTATGATGCATATATACTAATGTACGTATATACCGACACGTTAACATATCGTGGTCGGTAATTAAAAGCAAAAGGATTAAAAAACAAAAATTACCATATTGGAGCGGTCGTCGTTGACCATTGACATTGGGCTTCAAATTTTCACTGTTACTAGATTCTTCTCTCTGTCTTGCTGCTTATGTTTTTGATCTGTACAGTGCGGAAAATTTTCGTGCAATAACGATAGGGAATAATTTAATGTTTGGCGTTCGGCGCTCATCGGATGAGCGAAACGTCAACGCCTACTGCCACTGCCACTTTTTTTTAACAATGTTATGTTGAGTACTCGTTATGCTACTCTCACTCCCAGTTCTATATCATTCGCTCCTAATCTCTTGTCTCTTTTTTCTTCTCTTACTCTTGCTCTCATTCTTCTCTCTCTCTCTCTCTCTCTCTCTCTCTCTCTCTCCCCTTCTCTCACTCTCTTTACCGTTTCACTCGATATATATGCATATATATAATTTTTTGATTCGTTCTGTATGCAAGTATGCGCACTAGCAGTAGTTATGAAAGACGGAGAATTAAAATCACTACATAATCGATGGGATGATCGATTTAAATGTGTACTATTCTATGAATATATATATATTATATATATTATTGCAACGCAAAAAGTAGAGATATTTAATTAAGAGTTTCAGGAATACATCGCCATATTAAAATACTCTCCATTTTTATTCAATATTTTTTTTAACATTTCTTTATCTTAATCCTAAAGGGCAATATTACCAGCCGATCATAAGTACTTAATTATCTTTTAAAAAGTGGCAAATATCGAATTATAACAATTCAGTCAGTTTATAAAGCTGTTTTAATATATTTATTAAAAATATTACAGTGTCTAACATTTATTAAAGAATAAATACGTACATTGGATGTTTAAAAATGCAAAAACGGAGTTTATCTTTTATAATTGTCTACAAAGTTGGGAATATATAATTTTTTAATGATGTTTGTTTTATTTTAAATCATCGTTATTTTTTCATTTTTTAACTTATATATATATACATCGACGACTGAGTTGTATGTATATTACATAATAAAAAAATAATTATCTTAGTAATTCTATTATTATCGAATAAACCAATATATTAATTAGATATGATTTTCATAAAAAGTATTAAATCTATATCTATATATATTTATTCTTTTAATATTTAAATACTTTATATATAAAATTATAAGAAATAAAGTAATCTAAACAACGATATTGTTGATGTATATTATCAAGATCATAATAATTACAATTGATAGTTTTTATTATTAATTCTTAGAGTAATTAAATTTAAATTTTAAATTAATGAAATGTAATTATTGAAAAAATATAAAATTATTCTTAAAAATATATTTTTATTTCATTAGAATAATTATAATCTAGATGAAAGCATACATTTATGATTAATCCATAATAATAAAGTGATTAATGATTAAAAATATACATACAATATAATAAAAAGGATAAATTGTTACCGCTAATAATAGTTAATACATTTACTATTTCATGCGTATTTAGAATACGAATATTCATTTCAAATGTAAACTTCTTTCTTTAAGCAAAGACCAATCAATGTATACGATAGTACTTAACACGCTATCTTATTGGCTGCTGTTTAATTATTATGGTCGATCTCCTGGAAACGGAAGTGAAAATCAAATATTTATTCAATGATTACCGAAATGAAATATAATTTAATAAAACGAATAAGTAAAAACCTCTAAATCATTCAAATTAAGAAATACATATTTAATATTTTGAAATAAGAAAGAATAATGGACGACATTCCAAAGAACACGATTAGGCTTAATTCACAATAGCATTAACAAGCACTTGACTTTCTATATTTCCAGAATATTTACTACTAGACTTGGAAAATAAATATTTCTCTGAAATCAAAATCATTTTATGGCAAATAAATTTTATGATAATACGAATTAGTATTTTATTAATTATAGGCTGATATAAAAAATTAATTTAATATTGAAATTGCATAAATACTTTGAATATTTTATATCTTATATAAGTGTCTATAAATTTTCATAAATTATAATATTGCAAAATAATACAAATTCATATAATAATACACAATATTAATGGTAATCATTTAAATTAAAATTTCTTATCTCTTTAAACATTCATTATTATTTAATAAAATAGTTTAACATAGTTCCTTATTTTTCTTTAAATTTATAAATTGTGACTCTCGTTAATATTATTAAATTGAAAATATATCAAAAAATGAAGTTCACAACTGGATAAAAAGATAAATGAATTAATACTTTAAAATTTCATTTATCATACTTGATTGTTATAATTATAATTATAACAGCAAAAATTTCATTAAATGTTGATATTTCAAACATATTAATATTGAGTTATAAATCTTAATATTATATATTAATTTATTTTCTTTAAATTAATTAAATTAAATTAAATTAATTAATTTGAAAACATAAGTGAAAATTAATATATATATCGAACGTTTATTCCTGCCGTTTGTCATGGAATATTTTTTCAAAAGTTGTCCTTTTTAATTTCGCATAACCTTATATTTTTTCTATAAGTTTTTCTGTTTTTATCTTTTTAATTTTTTTCAATGAAAAAATATTTTATTTAAATATTAAGGATTGATGTTATTATATCTTTATATAATATAGAGGTAGTTTTTAAGCTTAATAAATAATAAACCAAAAAAATTATATAACAAATTGGATTTACTAATATAAATTTATTATTAAAATTATCAAATGCTTGACCAACGTTAAATATACCACTTCGACAAAATAAATATAGAAAAGTTTGTACAAATACTCATGTTTTGATTTCATTGAAATTAGCTTATTAGTCCGAGTTCCCTTACGTATCAAATCAGTAATATTATTATTCATGGAATATTATTCTCATGCATATTTGTTTACATATCTATATATTTAATTTTGAAAAACCGATCATAGAAATGACAAATAAATAATAAAACAAGTTTTTTAAATTTTATTCATTATAAATTATAAATACATTTATAATATCACAAATATATTTCTTATATTGATCATTCGCTATGTGATCAATAATTATTATCTAGCAACTAAAAGTATATAGATGTAAAACACACTTATAAGCATTTTTTCTTAAAGGAAAATAATTTCTAAAATGAAATTGCGCTTAATAACAATCACTTTATTTCTAATGCAGATCGTTAGAGAATGAATTACTTTTTAGACATCGCGATTAAAAATTTTTAAATAAAACAAAAATAAAGAAAAAAACAAAATATTGTTTCTTATTTATGAATGTGCAGTTAAAGCTTAATATTTTTTGGAAATTAATATGTATATTTTTCCAATTCAGTTTACTCGACTACAAATTCTATGATCACTCTTGTTGTGCGATGAATGAATTTATGGTTAATTTAACAATTTTAATAACTATTTAACAATTTTGAAAAGGAACAAGAGCATATAGAGACCAAATATAATTCGAATGCCGGGGAAGCATTCGTATTTTATTCTTATACAATAATTATGGCGCGTGAACTAAGCAGCCAATGAAAATTTTCTCTACCGATGAACATAACGATACTCTCATATCAATTGCGAAAAGCCCCTAAGCCTATGAGCGTTCGCTCATTTGACTGAACAGTACCCCGGCAAACAGCCGTTAGAGTCTCTAGTTCGACTAGTATAGTAAACGGGTAGACGTAAAGGACGCGCGCCGCTTCTCATCAGCATCTCGCAATTCACATTCTCGCGCTCCGTCAGTCGCTCGCCGAACGCCAGTCGAGTGTGGTTTAAGTGAATATTTTTTTGGCAAATAAGAGCCCCCATTCTAGTTGCGTGTGAATCTGCCAACGAACAACCATGTCGGAAGTTTTCAAACTCGGCGATCTGGTGTGGTGCGTATTAACGTTTCAACATTATCGTTTGAAATGATTATAGCATTGCCTCGGTGTGGGCCTTGCGAGTATATAATAAGAGATAATGAGAGGATTGTGTCGCGCTGAACGCCCGCCGAGGCGATAAACATAACCTATGCGTGTGATGATTTTCAAACTGACGCTCTGTCTGTCTCTCTCTGTTGCAGGGCGAAGATGAAGGGATTCTCTCCGTGGCCCGGCCGGGTGAGTCCGCTTTATCATCACAGATGTACCCGGCATGCAAAAAATTTCGCACGTTTAATCTCTCATTGCTTTCTATTATTTTATCGACAACTCATTTATTTTCCGATAAATCTATATATCTTCTACCTTTCGCGATCGGTTACGTTAGTCTCATAATGTACTTAATATTTTTCCTTCAATGAATTATTGCTCAGTCGTTTAAACTTTAAATTTGATAAATTATATAGCACATATAATACTTTTGAGATATTTTTTCTTTTTGAAAGAAACGGAGTTTAAGACATTTAATGACATTTTTCTTGACGATGTGTAATCTATTATTGGTGCTTCTGAAAGACGAATAAGAATTGTTTTTCTTATTTATTGTATCAAATGTTGAGTATAGGATTATGAATTTTTGGAAATTTTTAATACAGCTAAAAAATCTTATTGACTTGGCATATCCTATTTCTCCCGCCACACCCGCTTTCAATTCGAATTGGCGCGCAGATCAGGGTCATTATAACCTAAATTCAATCGTGTTTACACCCTGTGTTTACCCTTTTTGAAATGCACATATCAATGTAAAACTTTAGTCATTATAGAAAATGGCTTTATCTCTAATCATTTCTTAAAATCCATAGTTTTATTTTGTACAATATTTTAAAACATTATAATATTGAACTGTTGGTAAATTTTTTTCTTATTTATTTTTTTTTGTTCTACTTTTATTTAAAAACAAACTTTATAATAATACAATTTTATTTAATGAATATTCATTTGTAAGTAAATATTAATGACTTATACTTTATTTATTCTAGTCATATTAAAAAAAAAAAGTAATTTAAGCAAATTTTTAACTAAAATTTTCAAACAAATTATTTTAAATTTAAAATTATCCCCTTTCTCAATCTATATATTAATAATTACTTTTTATATAAAATATTTCATATATTAAAGCTAAGAAAGTGATTAAGTATGATGTAATAAATTATAAAATACAATTTTATTTTATGTTTATCATAATATATATAATTTGATAAAATCATTAATTAGTGCAAAACATGAAATATTATTATTTCACAATTGATTATTTAATAATAAAAATATATAATATTTATATCAAAATGTAATAAATATTACGATATTGGTTTGTTTGACAATTTTTTATTTTTGTTTCATTACTTATCATTAAGGTTTCTTAAACAAAAAATAAGTTTTAAAATATTTTTAATATCGTGCAGTGAAATTTTAATAAAAATTATTTTAAATTGCTCGATTTAATGTTAGCACTGTATGAAGTATTCATATAGAAAAATATTAAAAATATAAATATTTAATATATGCATTGGACCTGAGTAATTATTTAATCTGTAAAATCTAATAAAGGTTGATTCTAAGAAATACTTTACACAATTATATTAAAAGAAATCTGTTACCTTCTACTTACATTTATTTTGTTTCTTGAAATGAAAGATTTTGATAGCTCATATAGTAATACTGCTACAGTAAAAATATAAAATATTTTAATTAATTAATCAACTAATTAATGATTATTTAAAATTTGTATTTCTCAATTAATCTTAATTTATAACAAACTCCTTTTATATATATTTGTAGATAATATTTTTAATTTATACAATCTTTTTTTGGAACTTCATTAGCTTTACAAGAAAATTTTATTTACTTTTTAGTTTGTTTTATTTGTTCCAATAATAATGTTTGTAATAAACTGTAATAAATATTGATGAGTAATAGCTTGGTAAAATCTGTATTGATTTTATATTATAAAATATAAATAATTATATTTTTACGTTTTTAAAATTTAAAATTAAATTCAAAGGTATCTAATCCAACGAAGGATATGAAAAAACCAGCCAATCCAAAGAAGGGTCCAATTCATTGTATATTTTTCTTTGGAACAAATAACTAGTAAGTTTATTTTGAACAAGTTTAATATTTGTAATTCAATTGAAGAATTAATAATTAAGTTAAATATATATAGTGGTTGGATTGATGAAGCGAATATAAAACATTATCAGGAGCATAAAGAGACTTGTATAAAGCTATGCAAAAATTCAGGATTTAAAGAAGCCTGTGAAGCTATTGAAGAATTTATTGCAAAAGGAGAAGTATGTTTATTACAATTCTATTATTTTAATAGAGCTATAATTTTTTAATAAATTCTTTGTAAAATATGATTAATATTAAAATTTTCAATAGATTTTTGAAGATGGATTAGATCCAGATTCTCTATTTGACAAACTCAAAGAAGATAGTATTTCCACAATTGAAAAGAAGACTCCAAAGATAAAACCAAAAAAAGTAAGTTTATTTATATATATTATATTATTTAAAATAATTATTTGAATATCAAAAATAATTGTAAGTAAATTTTAACGCATATTGATTTGAATTAATATTAATAAAATTAATATTTTACAATGCTGTATTTGTCAATGTAATACCCTAATGTTAATAGACTTGCTTTAAATTCAGAATAAATAAATCATTCTTATTTATTTTAGTTAAAAACATACATCACTTTGCAGGAAACTCCGAAAATAAAGAGAGATAGTAGTGGTGGTAGTAGCGAACGACGTCCAGCTAAAAAGCAAAGAACAGACTCAAATGCAAGTAGTAACAATCGCCTTGGCAGTTTAAGTCCAGCTTTAAATCATTCTACACCATTAAGAAAAAGTGGTTCTCTTTTAGATAGACCTGCAAATATCGCTAGACCAGTATGTATATATATCATTATTTATTTCTTTTGTTATTTAAATACACAAATATAAGCATATTAAGCTATTTAATTTTTAAAATTTATTAAAATATTTTTTAATTTACAAAATTTAGATATTTATCATCTGTAGAACAGCCTTAATAAAAAAAACTTGTTGAAGTAAAAATTTTAAATATTTACAGGTTACTCCACCATTGGATGTGGAAACGCTTTCTCAGACTCTAAAAAATAAAAATATTCATGCTTCAAGCTTAAAATTTGGGTTCCTTGGCCTTGGTATTATGGGCAGTGGAATTGTAAAGAATTTACTCAACAGTGGACATAAAGTTATTGTTTGGAATAGGACACAGGAAAAGGTATGTACATTTTATTTTTTTGTAATTATATAATTTTTTAAGAATGATTATTATATTTGTCATAAATTGTATAAAATTATTCTTTGAGTAATTTAATGAATCATAATTTATTTTTTTCAAATCATGATAATATAAATTAATTGCATCGATTTTTTTATTTATTTTATTGAGTTATTTAAAATCTTATTGCATCATTTTAATTAAATTAAAGTTATCCAACTTTAATCAACATAGTGATAATAAAAAAAATTATTGAATTTATTTAATCGGTTGAGTTCTATAATTTTGATTTTATCTATACGCGCGATGTATTTAAATATAGGAAAACGTGAAATCAGGAAGGGGGAGACGTGCATATATTTATTTTGTATAAATTATTAAGTATAAAAACATTATAAATATTAATTTGCAATAAAAAAATATAGATATTTCGTACAATAACTTTATCATATATTATACATAAATGAATATAGTAAACATTAAACATAAAGTACAATGTAAATTATTTATGTGTTTATATAATAAAGTGTCCAATATTTCAAGTTTGATAGATTATAATAAATGTATTTATTGTTCCTAAATTGATATATGATTGATATATGTGAAATTAATTATATGAATGATGAATTGATGTAAAATTATGGACAAAATAAATTATATTTCAAAATTTTGCCATACAAATGGTAACTGAAGCATGACCCATGTAAAGGATATATAATTAAATTAGTTATGTATGTAATATTCATAATGTTAATTTGAGATATTTTAATTTAAGAAAAGATAATATTATGTTCATGTTGAAATTTGAGAAATAGATAACGAAGTTTTCACTTTTATAGATAAGTTTTTTTTATTCCAATTTAAATAGTTAATTATACGTCACGGTCAAAGTTTTGAGGATAAAATTATAATGATATCGATAATGACATAAAAAGATTTAAATTTTGTTTAATACAGTAAATATGTGATTTACAAAGGATTATATATTTTTTCATTATATTAAAACACATATATATGTGTGTGTATTAATACCAATTAAGTATCTAATGTTAATATTTTTCTAGAACGAATGTTACTTTTAGGCACATTGTAAATTAACTATATAATCCTTAAAATACAAATTCATCATTATTTTTAATTTATTAGTAATTAAAAGATGTCAGAATTTACCTTCTTAAATATTTTATAATCCATTAAAATGTATGATTTTATAAAAAAGCTACTTAAATCAACTTAATATATATATATAATCATAATTTTTACAATTAGATATATATTATAATAAATCTTCCATATATTCACATTCAATTTATTCGATGATAAATGCAAATAGTTTCTTTAACATAAGAATTGATAATTATTTATTATTTCAGTTATTAAGAATGTCCTATATTTAAAAAAAGTTCTATTTAAAAATTAATGTTTATTTCCGCCATATTTCCTTGAATACTTAAATTTTGATTTTCACATAAATAAGTAATGCAAATTAATAAAGATCATTGACAAAAATTAATAAATAATAATTTGTTAAAATCAGACAAAGTTAATAGATAAAATTCTACGTGTAAATTTAAAAATGAATAAATTATATAAATCTTATTAACAAGTCCATAGTGATTTGATTGACAAGTACATGCTTTGTTTAACTTCAACAATTTGAAATAAATTTGTTTGACATGAAATCTAAATACAAAAAATTGTTTTATACTTGAATTAAATAATTAAATATCAAATAATTGTATTAATTGTCCTTTTAATCATTGTTTACTGTTATTTTCATATTAAATATTGATTTTAAAAATTAAAATAAGATAATTTTTTATGCATTTAGTAAATACTTCATTAAATTAAAAAATTATAATTAAAGTATAGTAATAAAGTAATTAATTAATTCAGATATAGTAATTTTATTTTATTTTTTTTCTATATTTTAAAGACATTACCTATTTTAGTTATATATTATATTAAATTTATATTTTATTGAATTTGGAAATGTAAGTATAAAAAATTATGAAAGCAATGAGAATAAAAGTTTAAAAAAATATTGAATAACATTGATTCAAGTACTAATGTAACATGATGTAAAAGTAAAATAATATATTTTAGATATAGTAATGGTATAATAAATATCTAATTAAACAATAAAATAAAAATTTGTGATAAATAACAATAAGTTAATAAATAAAAAAATTATATTTTTACTATTTTTAGAAACAAAATACTAAGTATTTCTGATTCTTTGTATAGCATAAACAGTATAAGAATAGCATAAAAAATATCTTAATATTTACATGAGATATATTTAATAATTGAAATTATAACAGCAAATATATAAATATAAGGCATTTATAGATTTCTTTTTAATTGTTACAATCATTTATTTGGTATAATAAGATAATGAGAATCTTGACAAGCTATGATATCTGGACATTATTGTGTTTGAAATTCTTTTTCAATATATATATAAACTAAAACTATTTTCCATGCTATCAATTTGTTTCTGTTTTTTTTTTCATATTTAGACATCTTATGTGGTTTTATTATTTTTATTATCTTTGTTTGATAATTTAATAGTTAACTGACAATCAATGAAATATAAATATTTATATGAAATATAAAAAAGCGTTTATTTTTTACCGAACTTTTGTTGTTTATACTTAAATGAAAAATACTTTTTGAATAAGTAAAAAAAAAATTTGAGCAATTTAATTAAACATATAAATATTTAATTATATTTAGGAGCTATTCGTTAAATTTTAAAGTTGCAAATTATAATTTGTTTCGTTATTATCATTTTCCATCATGAAACTACGAATATATTTGTCAATATATCTATATCATATTATACTTAAGAAATGTTTTGGCAATTGTTTATGCTTTAATTTTAAAGGAAAATATTAGATTTTGAATACTAATTCAAAAATATATGAAATACCTGATATTATAATTATAAAAAATTACTATTGAAATGTAGATTTTCTAGTTGTTTTTTTTTTTAACTAAATGCATCGAGTATATATATTTTTAATAGTTTAAAGTATTGTTCATTTTAATATTTTTTCGTTTCACCTGTTTATTAATTTTACAAAAAATTTCTTGACATTCTCTTTAACTGCTTCGTGATTTATTTTTCTTGCTTACTAGTTTTAAGTATATTATCACATAGGTTTTATTTTTCGTAAAACTTTGAATTGTATTATAATCTTTAAAATAAAATAAATTGTTTTTAAATATGTTAAAGGGGTTTTGAATAAAAAAGAATTAATTTTGTTTAAGATAAAGTAGTACTTCTTATTTATTTCTTAAAAATATATCACTCACATAGTTATTAAAAGAACATAATTTATGTTCGCATAATTAAATGAAAGTCTATAAACAAACCTTTTTTTCTAAATTTTTTCTTTTTTTAGTTTTTATAAATTATATTACAAGAATAAAATTATTCATATGAAGTTGTATTATTTTGTTTAATAATAAAATGTTAGAACATGTAAATATAATATCTTGTGAAAGAAAATCATAAAAAGCTGTCCGATCGATAAATGGAACTTCAGCAGTCTCGAGAAATTTCGTGTGTATATGCGTATATATATATAGATATAGATAGATAGATAGATAGATAGATAGATAGATATATAAATAGAAAGAAGGAATTATTTCCTATTAATTATATGATAAAATATCGTATAAAAATATATATGTAATACAAAGGAAGCATAAGTACGAGTCTTCTATCAAGCGATCAATTTTTATTAATAGGATCCTGTTTCATATCTGATACTTTTTATTTCTCTTGATTTACTTGCTTGTTTTAAATGTACCATATAATACCTCAATAATTTTTAATTTTGTGAAACACCGGTGTTACAAAAATTTGTAATGATATAAAAAAATTTTAAATATAATCAACAAGATTTCTTCTGTTATTTAAATTATAAAGCAAATTTATCTTTAATTTTCTAAATTTAGTTTAATTTTAACGAAGGGATTGATTTATTAACCAACAACCAATGATTACAATCACAATGATTTTTTTAATTCTAATATTAAAAAGGAATTGAAAATATTAACATATAAAATCAATGAATTCGTATGAATCCCTTTATCGAATTCAAAAATAGAGAACAATAGTATTTACATTTTAAATATAGTCATCATAATTACATTATATATTAAAAATAAAGAACTGAATTGTACTACTTTATTTTATTAAATTATTAAATTATATATATTTTTATCATATCCATGCGTTTACGGTAATTTATATTTATCATATCCATATTATCTTTATATTTCAATTATAAACTTATTTATTTTCGTCCGAAATTAAGAATCTGTTTTATGTGCTAAGAAGTGAACAGCTTTAATATGACATAATTTGGATGGTAAAAGCATTAGCTGGGATTAAATTTTGATAAAAATTTATGCATTTGACGTTTCCTTGTATTTAATTCGATAAAAATAAGTTGGAAATTTGAAATTCTTTCATTCTTCATGCACTTTCCAAAGATATCAATATATCAATACATTCGCATCATTTTCTCTTCTCCAACGTACCTTTCTTTACATCCTAACTCGATAATAACTAAATATTCATGGTACAGTTCTTTGCACTCACTATAAAACATTGCTTTTATTTTTAATCTGTTTGTATGTAGCAGAGCAGTGATTGCAAATACAACAAGCATAAGATACGACAGCCCATTGATTATTTATCGCGTCCTCGTTTCAGTTACTCAAAAATCTAACAAATACTATTAGACAGCGCACACGCATACACACGCACATTGCGTCTTACAATGTATTCTACGTAAGTTCGCGGTGTCTTGATTCAGTCTTCTATAATAATATACAACTCCGCGTGTTGTCTCATCGTTTTACTTCGTTATACTTTATTTCTAATTATTCAATGCTATTTATCGGCTAATTATTGATAATTATAAGACCCGACATATAATATAACATTAACATTCCACATCTGCTTTAGTAGAAATCGATTAAAATTGACACCTAATGTAGGTTTCATTATTCTCTCATTGATGCGCTAATTCGCCAACGAAAATAACTCAATTCAATAAGAAAAATTGCAAAATTAAATGTTCGTGTTGCACAATCCCAATTACCATTGAAAAAAAACCAAAGCATAGCATAAAAAAATACCGTATCACTGTAATGATGTTCATCCTTACCATTGCCACACAATATATTCGATAATTTTGCTTTTTTTTATACACTTTATCTCAGGTACATGATATCCTTGAAATCTGTTCTTGTTGCACACTTTCAAGCCACGCTTGGTACTAATCATATAAAAAACGAGTTAAACACATTTGAAAATAGAAAAACCAAACTATTTAAGCAATTTTCGTGAAATGCTTTACTCCTTTAGAGACTGGTCTCACGTGGTAGCTCAGGTAGACTTGCACTAGGAACCAATAAACCTAGAATTTCCGGGGTACCTCGTGTATCACCTGCTAAGGTCTCTGCGCTCACACCTCGAAAAACTGGTTGATCGGAGGTACTTGCCACCGTTGACGAGCTACCGAATTCATCGATCTTTTGTAAGAAGGCCGGGCCCATCTGCAAGCAGCCTGGTCTCACCATGGTAATAAGCGGACGCGGTGGCGGTGGTCTGTCGTCGATATAATTAATCACTTGGACGCCTTCGAGATGCATAAATGCATTTGGAGCACCAGTTGCTCGTGGACTGTTTGAAGAGAGTTCGGTCGGTGTGTAGTACTCACTGTTAATATCATCAAGACTGGAAGTGTAAGCTGCTACCATGTCATCGATTTTGGCTTTGAAATAGGTATCCACGTTGTTGGTACTCGTACCGTCCACGAGGTCCTTGGGGTCGAAAACGGCCGAATCCGAGCGCCCGCAAGAACCACTCCGGCAATTGTCGAGATATAAACTAGGTAAATTCTCAAGAACTTTATTGAGAGTCTGCTGCTGATACTTATAGGACTCGCGGAGTCGGAGAACCTGATGGGCGCTAAATTTGCGAATTTTATTGCGCTGGAAGACGTAATTTTCGCGCACCCAATTCAGCTGACTCGTCGAATAGTCTCTTACGCGTTTCACCTGCACAGAACAAGTGGGTCCGTTAAATGAAGAAAAACTCGTTAGTTAATAAGAGTTTTTCAGTCCTGCATTATTAGCTCATTCAATAATTAATGTAATCCGTAGAAATCGTGTTGCTAGAGTAAACTTTTTTATGAAAATATTAAAATTAAAATTTTTAATAAACAGCTTACATTGAAATACATGATTTTATAAATTTTACAAATTGTTTACGATTAAAATGGTAAAATATATAAATTAATATGATCAGTTTTTAACTGTGTAAAGGTATATTTTTTAATAATGAAAACAGGATTTTATTTTTTTTAAAAAACAAGCGATGTATTTAGTAACAAATTCCATTTCACTTATGTATGATATATAAGAACATTCGTGTATTAAGGTTATTATTTTAAAAAAAATTTAATTATGATTTTCAATTATTTAATACCAAAATCAAACGGTGATGTATTTTTAACTTGAAAGCAGTAAAATATAAGTTTACGCACTACAAAGTTACATAAGCTATAAATAAATAAATATCGTGCATAATTATTTAAATAGAAAGTTTTTTATTATTTTTTTTTTTAATTTTTTTTTAAACTTTTTTAAAGAAATATTCTATAAGATGGTTAAACTCCACTGTTTTTTATTTAACTTGAATCGTAAAATTATGTACCTGATCATAATACTGATCACGCAAAGTAGTAAGGTGACTAGTCCCATAATCCCGGATGTCCCTTATATGGCGCATTTGTCCCTCATAACTGTCCCTTATCCATTCAACTTGTTGGGCACAATTATATTTAATGCGATGCACTTGCTGTGTGTAATTTTCACGAAGTCGCTCGAGCTGCTGACTTTTGTAATTTTCAATGTTGTCCAGCATTTGATATATCTGTTTAGCACGTGGTGTGACACCCACATGTCGGCAGCAGAGACACCACTTTTGACAACCACACCTAGGATTTTTAATAAATGGATTTGCTTTTTTTGAATAATAAAATTATGACTGTTAGTGTGATGCATTGGATCACGAATCAATAAAATAAAAGTTACTTTATGCACTAAATAGACAATTAAAAAATACTTAAATAAAAGATAGCAATAGAAGTAGGATTGGTCGCACATACGGATAAAAGTAGAAAGTATTGTCATAATGTAATCGACTAACATAAAATATAAATATAAAGTATTAACGATAAAAAAAAAGTAAAATCATTTATGAAAAACAAAAAACATAAAATTAAGAGTACAAAGCGTTATATAAAAAGATGATTCGTCTTATGCTACCATCGTAAAACAATATATTAACTTACCTGACGAATAGATAGCGCATTAGCTGTACGAAAAGGGTGAGCAGAAGAAAGCCAGCCGCACTAGCCGCGCCCACAGCGATGCTAACGAGTTTAATGGTGCGATAGGTGACAGGATCCATGCGCAATGTTACATAAGCTGTCATGTTGGCAATTGGATTTACAGCGAAACACTCGTACACACCTACATCTTCGCGGTGCAACTGACTAATGTAGAGCGAACCATTCTCAAGGAGTTTAATCCGATCATCGTTAGGCTCGTGGATTTTCCAATCTCCGAGCTCGTGCGTCCGGGCGTGGCGTGCGAACGCATCTGGGAACGAGGGATCGGGATTCCAATGAAAGACGCGCTGACCCGGGGTAAGCCAAGTAACGGATGGTAGAGGATTGCCCATGAATTCACAATCAAGAAGCGCTTCGCTTCGTATTCGCCACTTTTCCATTGGCGAAACTCGACTGACACTTGGGGGTGTACAGTTCAAGTACCTTAGTGCCTGAATAGTATCGACGGACGCTGCCTCGTGCCCACAGCGCAAACCACTGTCAAAAGCCGCACGATGCAGTTGCTTTTCAGTCCAGCGTACGAACCAAAACATGCGGCAGTCGCAAGCCCAAGGATTACCCTGTAGTTGTAATTGATCAAGATGTTTGAGCCGTGCCAAGCTCGCTGGTAGGAAAGTCAGATCGTTATCGCGTAAGCTCAATTGGCGAAGGGCTGGGGTGTCTTCGAACACTCGAGGTCCAATCTCACGTAGTAGTCCGTTTCCAAGTTCGAGACTCTGAAGCTCGCGCAGATGGGCGAAATCACCATCTTCGAGACTTTCGAGGCGCGTGCCCGCTAGCCGGAGAACCTTAAGCCCTGGTGTGGACGTCCAAAGTCCCGGAGGCAGACTGTCGATCCTTGAGCCGCTAAGACTTAGCCACTGAAGGCTGGATAAACCAGCGAGGGCGGTAGTACTAGGCCGCCCATCACGACTTAGAGGATTACCGCCAAGATCGAGACGTTCAAGCTTTGAGAGCTCAGCAAAAAGACCTCGAGGAAGTATATCGATCTCGTTATCAGTGAGCTCGAGAACGCGTAGTCCGGTCAAGCCTGAAAAGAGTTGTGAAGGGATTTTGGTAAGGCGATTGGACGCGAGGGTAAGTTCACGTAGGGCCCGATTTGGCCGGAAACTGTGATCCGGTAGAGAAACGAGTAAGTTGCCGGTGAGGTCGAGGCGCATGAGTCGTCGTGCTGCTTCGAATGCTTGGAAATGTAGTACACTGATACTGTTGTCAGTTAGAAAGAGCATTTCAAGAGCCTCCAGACTTTGGAGTAGGTCACGAGGCAGGCTAGTGAGGGCGTTACCGGAAAGATTTAGCAATCGGAGTTCGGTGAGGCCGATGAATGCCTCTGCGGGGAGTTTGCTGATCCGGTTGTCACCTAAATTGAGACTCTCCAGCTGAGAGTTCGCTAAGAAACTGCGTGGTCGAAGACGCTCGATGCCACTGGCCGTCCAGGTGAGGTGACGCAGGCGGGTGCAGATCCCGAGAACTGCCCCTGACAGCTCCGCCACAGGGACATCGTGCAAAGCGAGTTCCAAGAGCTCCGATTGGAGTTCGAGGCCGGAGTAATCGCGACCTTGGCAATGAAGACGCGTAGTCCCATCGTCGCAGTTGCAGTTCCGTGGACATGTCGCGGAACCACCGACGCACGACCGGTCGACGACGGCCACTAAGATGACCAAATATAAATGGAGGGCAGCAGGCCACCGAGCCACCCTCATTCCTAAAACCTGCGTTAAGGAAAGAGAAGCAATTGTGGGGATTAGAATGGATTTGTTTTTTTAATCAAATAAAATTATTAACAAAGAGCTTGTCCCGTTGGCAATATTTTTTAAATTTATTATTTCTGCAAATTAAGCGTGCAATAATTAGTTTGTCTTGAAAGATAATAATGATTATTTAAATATATTATTTCCTCTTATTCAACAAAATAATCACGCATCCTTTAGAAAATCATAAAACATTCGTTTACTTATTATGACATAATTGTAACTATAAATAATTAGATGAAATTAATATAGTTTTATTTAAATATTAAATATTACGCCTTAAAGAGTACGAGAAATTTGAGGTTATAAATTTGTTAAAATATGCTACGTAACTGTAACTATTGCAATAAGCTCATTATAGTGCCATGATATTTATTGCATAAAATTTCCAACACACTTTAGTAAATTGTTCTAAAACTTAGAAAATCAAACCTGAAATCCATACCCAAATGGAATAGCGTTATACGAATAATCGACACCCTAATTGAAAATAATTAATTATTCAACACTAAGAACGAATCTCAATTAACAAAATTGTTCAATTACGAACGTATTATTGAAGACAAACCAAATTAAAAATACGCCTGCATGTTTCTAATTGCCACCAGAAAATTTATTTAAATTTAAGATGTGCAAGCAATTTCGACTCCATAAAAATGTTATAATATGAAATATTCAATATTTTAAGTTAAACATTGCTACTTCAATAAACAAAATTGTGATCAATTCTTTGCGAAATATATTTGACGATATCACACATGCAATTATCACTAAAGTTGTATGTTTTTCATAACGAATTTTCAAACTGATAAAGAAAGTTATATATTAATGTCTCAAGAGCACGTCTATCCAATAATTTTTAAAAGCATTAAATTAATTGCAGTGGACATAATATTATATTTTTCTTACAAGTGGTATATTTTAACTTACATGTTTTTGTATGTGAATATCATCATATTTCATTGTATAAGAATTAATTAGAGTAAGACAAAGTTTCTATTAGTTAATATATATATTAAAAAAAAAAAAAAAAAAAAAAGGATTAATACAAATTCATTGATAATAATTAAAATATGTTAATCAAATGATATATAAAAGTTTACAATTAAATGAAAGTTAGCATTAATAATATTATTGAAATATATAATATTAGGGAATAAACAAGTCTTCGTATAGGTTTTTCAAAAAATTATAAGCAGCAAATTTAAAAAGAAAAAACATAAAAACTCCTGTGCATTATGTATTAAACAGTAAATATAAACCATTGTTGATGAATGGAAAATTACAAAGTAATCAAGGATTGTGTGCATTTTCAAACGCACACCTCATAAAATGACAGAAGTGAATGTACAAGCACTTGTCGCATCTGCTTTAAGAACAAAGGAAACATTCCCGACTCGCGATTTTTTTCTTTCGTCTCAGCATTTCATTCTCTCTGCTCATTTATAGGAAGCAATCGCGTAGTTTGTTAAATATTTTATTAATAAACACGATGTTTTCTGATGTAGCAATTATAGAAGTATAGATATCGCATTAAAACTCGGCAATGAATGAGAACGAGTAGGAAGGTAAATCATTGGCTAACTTATCTATTAACTAGATTGCGCAAAAGTGAATTCATTTTATTACTATTGTTCTGTATTTTCAATGTCTACGTGTCCCAATGTATTCTGTGTCGCTTGAGTAAATCACAATTTAGTCATCATTCGGATAGTATAATCGCTTTAAGCGAAAATATGGCCATAAATCCCACGTTATACACCAGGTGCTGCTTTCCTTGATAATAGTAGGTAATAAGCCACAACATTTTTGTCGAAGGGGCTAGGTTTTAAGGGTAGAACACTGTCGCTCGGTATAATCATTCTCGCAAGGCATGCATGAATTGCTGAGCTATACGTTGCCTTGAAAATGGAGTCGCTGCCACTGACGATGTGACACGTACCTAATTCGGGCTCGAGAATACGCGAACGTTGCCCGGTGAACATTGGCAGGTCAGTCGCCGGCACTGGTGCGTAATAGTGGTCGTGATTGTGTCACGACACAACGACAGCTTTTGTAGGTATTAGCTGTTGTTGCTACCGCCGCTTCCGCTCGGCTATTAATCGTCGCCGCCATTACTATAGTCGAGCGCGACGAAGAGATCGAAGTTGGGGAGTTGCCGACACCGCTTTCGCGGAATAACTGACGGACATGAGCAGCATTACTTCCTCATCTCGCCATGAGCCTGCAGTACTGTTCGCTGTCACCGCTAATTTCTTTGTGTACGTGCGTGCGTGCGTATATATAATTAGTAAGACGAGCGTAAAGTGTGCTGTGACAATTGCAAAGCCTCCGACTAACGCGCGTACGATGCGAGAACTGACGACTGGTGACCGCTGCTGCTGTGTTGCTACTGCTTCGAGAGAGAGAGAAAGAGACTAGAGCGCGCGGCTGCAGGAGCGAAGCGACCCGGTTGGTCCGCTAACTTCCCCCCATCGGCACAACTACGGTTAGCTCCCTTCCTTGCGCAGCTCTGGAAATCGCGTGGTGAACTGGCTGTGCTTTTTACTTTCGCTAAAGATTCGAGAACTACTCATTCGACCCGAGTGCTTATACGCGAATCGCATTGTCATTCTTTGGACTGTTTTTTTTTATATTTTTTTAACGAGATTATCTAAATTTCTAATATCTTTTAAACATAGTTATTCTTGAGATTCAGGTGCTTTTGTAATTACGAGAAGACAAAAATTCTATCGATGTATCAAGTTTGTAATTTTTCTAGCGAAATAAACGAAATTTGAAATGGTAGACGAAGCATTTTCAATAGAATTTGCTTTCTTTCATCCATAAAGGATTCTTAACAGTTCAGCCATGTTCTGCTTCATAATTTAGCAATTTTACGTTTAATACATTCACTACGAAGAAAATTCATTATTCATTTCATAATAATAATTTCGTTCATACTTCGTTCCATACATTCTTCATTCGATGCATAATCTATTTGTACCTGAATTATTTTATCATTTTTTAAATAAAGATACCTCATACCTTTATTACTTATAATTCTTACTTAGATTTAATTAAAAAATACTCTTAATATAGTTTATGTCAATACAATTTATAATAATACAAATATGCTTAATAAGTTTTATAATGTTAATTAGGAAAGTCTTATATTATCAAATGGAATTTATTAATAATTTTCCTTTATATGAATTTTAGAAATTATAGATTGCAAAATTATTAAATTTAATAATGAAACTTCGTTTTGATTCTATTTAAAAATAGCTTTCTTTCAGAATTTAGTATGCTCATAAATTAATTAATTTATATAAATAATGATAAGAGATAGAGTATAATTGTATTGTTAACTATATGGTTTTCTAGAATTTCATAAAAACCGACTTTAATAAATTAACATAATGATTAAATATTGCATTTATATTTAATTTTTTCAAGTTTTGAATGTTAAAATATTCTGCAATAAATTTAAAAATAATGCATTCCTTTAATTTTCTAAAACCAACTTAAAGTTTTTTTATCTAAGTATTTGATTTCATAATTGATAAAATCTATTATAGATAATTCTATAATTGATCACTTGTTTCCATTTTAATGCTAATATTTTTACAATCAATTTGTTGGTCTATAATTTTAACTTTATTTATTTGTAATACAAAAGTGCAATAATTGCATTAGATGATAATAATTATAAAAAAAAAAAATGAATTGGAAAAAGATTGTTATCCCTTATAATAATACAATATATTTAAAAACAGTCGTGTATTAATAATTCAATTACATGTTGAATGTTCGTCAATATTAATTGCAATAAAAGTAATTGTAGTATAGTTAGAAATATTGTTTAATATTGTACAGATATTTAATAAGAAAATTAACGAAAGAACATACTTTTTTAAGCGTTCAGTTGTTTTTAAAGTACCTTCTAAAAAATATATGGTATGTTAAGCTAATATTGTAAGTTCTAAATTATTTTGAGTTTTTTCTTAATTTTATGGCCTAATACTTTGATAGGGCAAGTACGATGGCACTCGTAATTTAAAATATAATAGTTTTTATATTTATTAAGATAGAATAATGATCTCGAATATTTATTATTGTTCAAATACTGCAATTTGTTTTTAGATATTTTTTGTAAAATACGAGATGAAATGGGTTGGGAAGGATTTAATCAGCCTCAAAACAAACGCCTTACCCCCACCAATATCCGGTGTTTACTTTTATCCAAATTGAGCGTCGTATTTGCGTATGTTATTTTTCCCTCCTTGCTTACACCCTTTGTCATTTAATACGTCAGCGGCAGTCCTCGTACTTCGCCTCTACCCCCTCCATAGCAGTTCATCGATTCATATTTGTGAGTAGAACCATGTTCTCAACGTGGCAACGTCGCGACAGCTCGGAAGTTGACCTCCAGTAGGTGGCGTGCGCGTAGCGTCACTGTCCTGTGTTGTCCACGTGTATGGACAATAGATAATAGATAAGCGCCATGGTAGTAGCACTAATTTTGCCGGGATGCGTTATAAATTTCTCATACGATTGATAACATCCTCGTCAACCTTTTTTTTATTAACGACACGCGTGTATTAGTGTTCAGTATTTAGTGGTATGATTTATTTTTGCTAATCAAACAAATATTAATGTCATATATTGTATTTTAAATAACAGGTATTTTCAAGTTTTTCGCATAATTGCTTTTATAAAATAACATATTCTACGGCTTTGATTCACTCAATTTTTATACTTTTTAAGACATTGATAATAAAATTAATAGACATTTTTTCAAATCTTATAATTAAAGAATTGATTTCATTATATTTCATTACACGTGAATATGTGAAGTTTAAAGTACTTTAATTAAATCATATGAAATAAATCAATAACCTCGATTTCCTATTCATTACGTATAAATCAATTTTCGTCATTAAAGTATTACATTTTGAAATTTAGACGAGATTTATTATGGGTAGTATTTGGTTCATATATTTATTTTATAAATGCACATGTAATTCTTAACATTTGGATCTATTTTAAATATATCGACGTATGGCTTATTTTACATACAGTAGTTTTTGGATTTTTAGTTTAAAATATTAGTTAATAAATTTATGAAATTTTTTGCACTATAAACATATTGTTTTTATATAATATTACGTGCATGTTGGAATTAATAAAAAAATTATCTTTTTTTGAAAATATTTATCAATGTTTTTAAAATAAAAAGTAAAATAATATGCATTATAAAATATCTTAAAAAATAATTAATAAAATTTTCTTTCTTTTATTTGCTGCATCTTGATATTTATTAATGTATTATTAATCTTCTGTAATATTAATTAAGTAATATTAATTAAAATTTGACAAAAATAAGTAAAATATTAAAGTAATCACAAATATTGGTATTATCATTAATAAGCCACTGTTAGTTAATTTCAACGGTAGTTATCGTATATAAACATTTCACTAATGCAAAAATCAGATTTATTCATTTGAGCCTGCCTTATAATAGACAAATAAACAAATAAAAAGTGATTTAACAAAATAATAAAATAAGACCAAAGAAGCTCACGTTTATGAATATTAATACACAGCTTCTAGCTTCGATAAAATATATGCAAATATAACAAAGACAAATTTTTTTTTTAGTATTTCTTTTTTTAAAGTCTTTTTATGTTTATACGCTGATGTGATGCACTCCACAATGTGTAAGCTATATATTACATACATTTTTAAAATTCATTATAGTGCTAAATTAGTATACCAAAATTAGGTATTCAAAATTTGACGGTCAAAACAAAATTTTATAATATGTTTTTATCTGTAATTTCAGTTACAAGCTACTTTGAATGGTGTTATAAACTTATGAATTCGTTTAAAACTTAGTGCATATAAAAGTATTATGCGATTAAATTTATATGATGTTCTAAATTATTTAGTTTTATTTATTAATAGTTTAATTAGTATTGACATAAAGTGTTTGATTATGGTATTTACGTTTTATTTGAATAGATAAAATTTTTTATATAAATTAAGCATATTCATTTAAGAATCTTTTATATAAGGCTAGAATAAGAGGAAATGAATGTATAAATCAATTAAATAGGATTAATACGTTTAATTAAATTGTTTATAGTTTTTGAAAAAGTAAACATATAAATTACTCTGAAGTTTAATACAATATAATTTTTTGTAAGTATATTATAAGTTATCAAATTATTTATAATATTTTTGAGAATCATGTATCAATAGTTTGTGCTAGAACTTCCCATTTAAAATATCCCTTGTAATATTCACCAACATCAATATAAGTATAAATGATATAAATATTTTAAGAAAAATAAAAAAAATTTTCTCGTCATTTAATTTATGCGTAATTTTTTACAGTAATTTTATTGTTTTTCAATAAATTTATTTAAAGTTTTTAATTTATTATTTTTTTAAAATGTTTAAAAAGAAAACTTAAATATCAACATAAGATATTAGTAGGCACAATTCAAACTGCTGATGAATTGGAACATTTATTTATATTTTATTCTTGTTAAAAGAATGTTAAGAGATTTAACGAAAGTGTATAAATATTGTAGAATTTAAAAATATTTCATTTTTTATTTATATTGTATATCAGGATTCTATTTATATATAAATATAATATATATAACTATATTTTATAATGGCATCTTTATAAAAATATTTTTAACTTTTAATAACTGAATGTTAATTTAATTGCATATTGTGAAAGTACATTCTTAAACCATTATGGGAAATACACAAATTCAATTTAAAAATTTCAATAAAAATCAATTTCAATTGACTCCATTAAAAAAATTTCAATAAAGAAATCAATCAAAGGGAAACAATGTCGAACCTTGGAGCAAAATTAATCGGTCGATTTTCTTAACATATCAGATGTCAATAAAATTTGGAAGGAGCTTGAATTTTTTTTTTATGTTAATGTTAGTATATTAATAAATATTTGTATTGAATAATTGCTGTCGAGATAAAGCATGTTATCTTTTCAGTATATTTCATGTAATTTAATATAATGTAATCATGAATGATTACAAAAATTTCAAACTATCTCTACTTTATTTCATTCTATCTGCAGTATTCAGCCAACAATACATAAATAATACATTTATTCGGTATTTATTCAAAATAATGCCGCCTTAGTTAACACATTCCAGAATTTAATTTGGGTATTGATATATATTATTTCCAAGTATTATATTAAATATTAATAAATAGTTTATTATTTCTCCTTATATAAATTCTTGATTTCCTTTATATTTATTTTTGTGTATTATACGATTAATCAATTGTTGCTTATATGAACATATTAATGCATGGCATATTAAAGAAAAACTAAGGTGGCTGTTTATAAAAGTATTGCAATTATGTAAATATACATTATTCTAGAAAATCTTAGATATATCAATCTTTGTTGCTTCAGTAATAATGTAACAAAAATATTTTACAATTTCATTCTTATTATCACGTGCTATCACTATAAATATTCTAAAACAATTTTAAATTGATAATCAATACAAAACTATACTAATTTGATGTACGATATGTATTTGTTATGAATTCATAAGGCTGTATGCATAAGATTATATAGAAAGTTCAATTCTGTAGATATTTACAAATGAATATATTTTTATACCATTGCTAATGGTCTCCTTTAATGTATAAGCAGTTAAATATTTGATTTTAGAAAAGCACTTTCTAATTTTAGGCAACTATCAAAATATATGATTGTACTAATAAAATATATTTCGTTATCACTTATAAATAGTTCGAACAAATCGTCAAGAAATCTGTATATAACTTTAGCAAAATGTACCATACTTATTTAATAAGTTTTTGTAAAGATGAAAACATATTTAAATTACTTTTAGCCATTTAATCACTAGTCTGTTCTTTATTAAATTAATTTTTACTGAATATATTTAGAATTTTAACATTAACTTAATTATAATATTAAATGTTAAATAATGATAATGTAATTCATGGCTTCATAATAAAAAATAATTAAAAAAAAAATTATTTATTGTTTAATTTCACACGAGGCCATGAACGAATAAGTGTTTCGTAACGTAATTGCTATCTTGCAGTAATCAGTTTGGAAGTGAATATTAATATTTTCAAATTCTATTTGAATTAAATTAACTTTTTGTGCATACTTGTACATATTTTTCATTATGAATTTTCTATGTTCCTTTTTATTCTCGAGCAGTTGTTTCAATTTTGATATTATGCTTTTGAAACTAGTTAAGGATTAAATTTCGAAAATGCAATTGAATTTTTGAATCTACATGTCGAAAACGTTCTATTCTAAAAGCTAAATTATTTTCATCTTAAAACTGCTGAAGATTAATATCTGTTAAATTGTAACATATATGTAATGTAATGGAGCTTCTTATGCAATAACAAATTCTGGTTTAAACAAATAGATTATAATTAAATAAGATGTAATCGAAGAAGAACGTAAAATAGCGTAATTGTGGTAATTGCTAGAAAATATAATAAAAATAATCAAATAAGTTATTTTCATATCATTTATGTTATCAATAACTATTTTATTAGTGCTATTTTTAATAAATTGGTATATATAGAAAATTTTAATATATTCAACATTCGTTAAACAAATTTTTATTATTGATGACCGATTTTTTATCATTTGAGTATGATAATATAGATATTTATATGCGTGTACCGCGTACGGTTAGTCTTAGAAATATATTAACATTTTTAAAAACATTTCTTGTTTGTGTTTTAATTGCAAACTTGTATACGTTGTATATTTGATAATGAGTATAAGTATCTGTATTTATATTCTTAACATTGTAACCTTTTTGGTATTTAAGGTTAGTTTTTGACACGATTCCTACATATTTATCAATGTCATTCAAGTTTAATTTTCTTATTTTAATATTTATTAAGATTAAAGAAACGAATAATAATATCAAATTAATTTATCATTAGAATACATAGAATATTTAGCTATTTAGTTATTTAAACAAGAGCTTCAAGCTATCCAACATGACAATAATAATGTGTTTATACAACAGATGTTAAAAGATAGTTTGTTTATTATTTAAGTCGGAACCTTTAATGTTTACTAAATTGACCGTATTCTCGTAGTTTATTATTAAATATCTTGTTTTAAATAACAATATATTCTGTATAATTCGTTTCTTTTATTGGTTTTAATATTCAATATATAATGGATTATATAAAAAAATATTTAAATTTATCGAAAATTCTATTAACATTTAGTTGAAATTAGTAGTTCAGTTTAACAATTTGATTGTGAGTTTTACATAAATATAGATAAAAATAATAAATTTATATACTTTGCACAATAATTTTAATATATAAGTCATAATTAAGGTAATCAATTAAACACACATTTCTTTAATTTTTCTAAAATATATTCATTTTTGCAGTAGTACATTTAATTACTAATATAGATTAATGCATTATTTCTGTTTGTATTAAGTTTATGTCATGCAATTAAAATATTTTAATATAAAATATAATATTTAATACATATAAATAGAATGCCAAAAGAATAAAATATATGTATATATTCAAATCCAGCGTACTAAGACTCATTTTTTGGTTTTTATGTAGAACAAAATTATTTGTTTGCGAAAACAATAATCTGTATAGACTACTTTTCTATATATGCATTATTTTTATCTATAATTAATCAGTTCATGGAGATGTTAATACAAAGAGTAATACTAATTTTGTTAGTTGTTTACACGTTACTTATAAAGCGTTGATTTATTACTTGAGCCCAATAGCTTAGTGATATACAATTCAAATTATATAATTTATACTTATTCAAATTATTTAAATAAAGTTTGTTGAAGATTATCACACGGTGACAGAAATATCTTTTATTAAGTAATCGGATAAATGTAAGATTTTTAAATAATGAGCGTTTTTACTGTATATTTAATTAATAATATAGTTTTTAAATATATTTAAGCATAATAAGGACAATGATCTTGTCAAATTATATTTTTGAGATTCGTATAATCATTTGCACATAAAATATTCTCATAGTTGCAAATGGTTGCTGCATCCCCAGTCGTAAATTTATGAACCGTATATTTTACTTTTAACTTATTTATTTAGTATTTTTTAATAATCGTATATGCCAAAAATATATAAAATATTTTTGATTATTAAAGTAAGTTAATCAGTAATATTTATTTGGAGAGTTTTCCATTCACTATTGTTACTTCTCTTTCTTTAACTAATACCATCTATATTTATTAATTTTTATATAATATATTCATTGAATAAATATTTTCGTTAACAAAATATTAATTCCTTAAAAAAAATTGATAAATGTCTGTAATAAAATCGTAGATTATTTTAATCTTATGGATAAGGTGAATGCATTTATTTATTTTGATTCGTTTTTATAAAACGAATAGTTCCTGAGATTTTATTTATTTTTATATAATTTTACGTATGATCACAATTATTATATATACATTATAGTATTTTTTATTTTTAATTTTATATAAGAATAATTATTAGAGGTATAATTGTAGAATTTTATTTTCAGTAAATTATTTTTCATATTTAATTTAAGAATTAGATTTTTATTAAGATAAAGGATTATTTAAAAAATAAGGCATTCAAATGCTACTAATATAAAACTTTATAAGGCGTTTGCACATTAATAATATATTTTCATAAAAACTTTCATTATAACTGAAGATATAATAATATATTTAAAAGTTATGCTACCTCTTTATAGTTGTATTTTGCATGATTTGAATATACAGCGAGTAATATTACGTGCAGTTTGTTTCATAGATGATTGGCAAAATTAAATTTTGTATGAAAATTAGCAATTAATAAAGTATATCCTTCGAATGTATGCCACAAGTTAGTTGTTTAATTTTTTCCAATAAATGATAAATGTATTCATATACCCTCCTTCAGAAATTTGAGTTAAAATTTAATATTTAATATATTGAATAGTTTATTTAATATTACTTTATTTAAATTAAAAGAATTGACGTAGACTTTATTTATTAAAAATATATTTTCAGTATATTTTTAAATAAAGTTATGTAAACAACTTTAGAAATTTGGAATTAATTGATAAATTTGTCAAATCATTATAATATATATTATGTGCATTTATATGAATAAAATTATAATTCCTGAAAATAATTATTATGAAGATTTCTTTGAGCGATTTCAGTCTGCTAATTTTTATGAACAGAATATATTTAAAAATGAGTAATATTACATATATCACTTTGATTGGATTTTTATTTATTAATGTTCACTTTTCATGAATCATTTTAGATGCATGTATTTTAATATTTTGTTGAAATATTCCTTGCATATTTTTTACCTTATAAATTTAATTTATTTTTTATCATGTACTTGAAACAAATTTAAAGAACCTGTTGTTGTTTTAGAAAAATTGATAATTTTACTTATTTTCAATCAATTATATAATTACATTTATATAAAATTTATATATATATAAAATTTATATATAAATACATAACTGTATTTCATTACAAGAAATCACATTACAATATTGTACAAGATATAGTACAGAATACACAGTACAAGAAATTAGTTTATTTTTAAATGTAATTCATTTCCATGTAGGTATAGGAAAATAAGTATAAGTATGTTTCAATTATAATATAATATTATATATAATATAATCAACGATTGCCAAATAAACATTTAAACGTGAAATAAATAAACAAAATTTATTCATTTTCTTTGTTAGAATTTGTTTTTGCAAATAAAATTTTAAATTGTAAAGGATAATTATGATTTATCATTAAAAAGGAAACGTTTTTGATTTCATTAATTAAATTTGAAATAAATAAGGAAGGTTGATCAAGCTACATAGCGTCCTCTAAACATATCGGATATTATACTACCTAAACGCGTATGTTAAAAAGAAAAAAATAAAGAAACATTCAAATTAATGAAATAATAGTAGATAGTTTAACCAGACAAGTACTTTAATTTAAGGATTTAAAAATAAAATATTCTTATCAGTAAGTTGCAAAATTTGGGGCGGAGGGGGGATAAATGAAACCATAAGCACATAAGTATACTTTATTTAAAGTTTTACTAGCTTAGTTGTTTAAATTAATAATAAACATGGCATTTTTTATTATATGGTGATATAGCAACATGCTTAGATTATTATAATGTAAACATTTTTTAGCATAATAATTTTAGTTTGATCTTGGAATGTAATTTGTTAAGAAGTACTTGTATTAAAAAAGAACTTTCTGAAATATTCTAAATTGTAGTTAAATTTTATTAATTTTTTTCATTATTGATATGGCACTTACTTAATAATTTTTTATAAATTACCATCTTAATTTATTTAAAAACTACATTATATGTTGATTTATAATGTTGCTTTCAAAAAAAGTAATTAGGTTAAAGTATAAGGGGAATTGCTTGTAATCATCTGATAAAAATTCTTTACTTTGATAAAAGCATGATGTAATTGTAAATCTGTACAAGACTCGCTGTTTGATATTTAATGTTACAATGAAATCGTTTATTTATCTTCAGTAAGGGTATGTACTCGAACAATTCTTAATTAGCTGTCGTTAAATCGGTATTATGATTAAGCAAAATACCGTAAGGAGTTTAAGCAAAATAATGAAAAGTCTTTGATAAACAAGCCCTTCTTTCTTTCCAATCGAACAGATAAGAAAACATGAATTTACGCTTTTTTATCGTAGTACCTAAGTATCTCGAGTACTCTTCTAGCTACGTTCATCCGGATTAGAGTGAGAGAAAGACCTGGGTTTATGGTCGACGGTTCCATGCTGTCGTGTCTTTCCATATTGATCTGGCAGCGCTGGCAGGTTACTCGTTGAACTGGCAACGTCGCATAACTTCGAACTAACTCTAAAGACGAGTGAAAGAGAGCAAAAGAGAGAAGAAAGAAAGAAAGAATGAATTTGTGATAAACTACTAGTGGGAGGGCTCTTAGTCGGTAGCGTATCCTTATTATTCGTGGACTTACTTGTTCATACAAGCAAAATATGCAAATAAACATTGGTTATATTGGCGTACCTCAGCGTTTATACTGTAATGGATTATTATTAGTGATTTTTAAACATAATGTTTTAACATCTATAATTAATTATTTGTACGAATTAAAAATAACTTAGTAGCTTTATAATTTCTATTACGTTCAAGGTTTGAGCATCTTTCGCTATTAAGTTTAATTGTTTTTCTTCTAATGTCCATTTCATAGCTTTCGCAATGTAAAATGAATGATTTTTATATTTATTTTAGATTTATTTTATTTTAAAGTTTATATTTTGCAATTGTACGTTAAGTTGACCACTTACTTTTTTTTTTAATCTTAAAAAAGAATGAAGTCAAATTTAACAAATTTTATATCATGTATAAAAAGCTTGATAAATTTGTGATTAAAATAAATATATTTTACCTATATTCTTTGTTCTATATTATGACTGTTAGTAAAGTAACATGTGATTAAATACTTAGTATTGATCATTGCAATATAATGAAAATGTAGCTCTTACATGGTATATTATTAAGAGTTAGAAACTAATTTTTATAATAGAACTTTTATTATTTATAACAGTAATCTGGTCATTTTAATGTATTCTATATTTTTCAACAACTTTTAATCTCTTTCTGATAGCATTCCTGATAGAGAATCTTTAATTAAGTCTAACAGCTAAGAATAAGTGATGATAAATTTTTATAAATATCAAAAGATTATATTCCATTATGACTTTCCTGTTTCGCTTAAATAAATTGTAATATTCTACAAAAATAGAGGACTTACTTGTATTTTACAATACACCTCTTTTTTAGGATTAATCATAATAGTTGTTTGTTTCTTCCTCAATTCGTGCAACAAGAATATGATTGACAGTGATATTCAAAAACTTTTTAGTGAGAACGAACAAATATATTGAAATTGTATTAATTATAACAAACACACTATTTATAAGATATTATCATTCAGTGTTCAGTCTAGAAAGCAGTATTTAAGATTGCAATCTTAAACCTAATATAAGATTTTATCATTTACAAGATAAAAAGTGATAATTTTATGAATATGTTGACTGTGTAACATAAAAGCATACATATTTTAATATTGAAACAAAAACAAGTTAAATCAATGCAACAAGTTATTCAAATTATTCTATATAACGACTGCAAAATGCAAAGTATGAAATGCTTAGTACTGCGAATATTAAATAAAATTCTTCAGTTTCTTAAATTTTATTATAATTTTAAACTAAAATTATAAGCGAAAATATTTTCAAGTAATTAATTATATAAACTGTATTATCATTTATGTTACATTACATTTTGTTAATAACTTACACATTTGTTAATAACATAGAAAACTGTTTTTCTATATTATTTCCTTTTGTAAAAACGTTTTAAGTGTTTCAATAAATCGATATAAATTCTATTCAGATATTTTTTATTTAAGATTTATTTATTTATAACTGTACAGTTTTATTCTTAATAAGTAACACAAATCACAATACATGTCGATAAATTCGATAAATAAAAAGGTTGAGGATGATTGAAAAAAGTAAATTTTTTAAAATGTTTGCTATATTTTCATAAAAAATATATAAGCAAATTTGGTAGATGTACCTGTAAAATATAAAATAAAAATTGCATGACTAAAAATAATAGTTAATCAGTAAAAATTAAAACAATATATTTATTTTCGCAACTTACGAAGTAAATTGAATAAAGTCGCAAAGTAATATTTTTCGCATTTATTATAAATATCGAAATTACGTATATATTAGCCATAAATGGGCATTTCGTCACGTAAAATTACCTTAAGTGATCGTTTAAATTAACCGCAAACTAGAGCTTATCCATTATCTGTTTGATTTGCAAATTTTCATCCTTAGATCTAATACAGTCGTAAACAAAGGACTTTCTTTTCTTTTAATATTTAGGGAAACATCTCAAAAGTTTAATGTAAATAACTATGTATGGATCACAAGTGATTTACAAATAATAATTGATTTAAAGTAACAATAAAAATATTATAATTATTAGTATTAAACCGTAATGTACAAATACTTATTGCTTGTGTTGAGAAAAACTTATGAATTTCAATGTTTGTTATCCAATCTTGTTTTTATAAATTAATACTTACCATAAAATTGAATTAATAGTTACGCAATTTGATACTTAGTTATCGGACTTGAACAATTACTTGAAAGTTCATACTCTACTACTTATTTAAATATTATGTATACCATACATATTATATGTGTTCACTTATTACAAAATATTAACATAACTACTACTTATGCACTGGAATAGTTTATATTAAGTGATAATAAATTTCATCGTTTTAATACGAAATTGCAACTCCTTCAAAAAAAATGTCTAAAAAATGGAAAAACGTTTAGATGAATAATTCATGCGATAACTCTTTATTCAAATTAAAAAAATGTATTTATATTATTACAAATATGGCATCGTTCTAACATTCCTTTCTGCGATTAAAATTTATTCTTATCTGCCATGTAATGACTTTCGTTCTGTCTTTAAAAGTAAAAATTATCATGAAATATTAATAAATAAAATTGTTAATAAATAATAAAGGGTTATCTTCTCCAATACTGTCCTCTTACTTTAAAGTTAGGCACGATATGTTTCACAACAGATCTAATCCGCCAGTGCATGCAATTTTTAGGTTTGTATAAATAGATGTGAATCTAATTTCAGATTGTATGAAGTTACTTTTTGAGTTAATTGTTTATCTGATCGATAATTATCCATAGATACTATTAGCAGAAAGCTATTTATTACTTAAATTTCGGTTCTCGTGGAAAACTATAAAAAATGTATATTTAAAAACATTAAAATATTTATTTTATTTATTCTAATAAAGCTATTTCTATGGAAAAATACACTTATAAATTACAAATGTTGATAAAAACATATTGAAGAGGGAAAATGTTGTTGTCTAATCAAAATATTTCAAACTCTTGCTTATCTTATATTATATATATTTCCATATATCATATATAATCCCCTTTAATGATGTTATCATATCTGACATACAATTAATTAGGTAATACGAAAAAAAAGCTTGAAAGCTTAATTATTCTTATGATTGTATATTTTAAACATTTTATTATATAATCTAAGCATTTAATAATTTTCCATTAATCATTATTTTAATTAGAGTTAATTATAGTTAACTATTTATTCAAAATTTTAAATAGCTCGGTAATTAACATAATTGAAATTTTTAAGTACATCTGTAATTGTGATTTTAAATTATAGAAAATAATAAATTGTGCGTACCTTTATATTATACTGACTTATAACCTTTTTTGATTATTTTTTCATTGTTTTACACTCAATATTTATTATTATCCAATTTTATAAAAAGAAATCAGTAGTGATGATCAGAGAAATATTATATAATATTCTACCTTTTATACATTCTATTTACAAATTATGCATAAAAATAATAATGTAATAATGAAGAGGACAATGAAATTATTAAAAAGTCGAAATTAATTATTAATTTTAAAATTATACAAATTTTTGTAGTATGCTTGGTATTATTAAATATATTTGCACATATTTATAAATCAAAGAGAAATTCAATTCGCAATTTTTATTAATATTTGCGTGACATAAATTAATTTCTTAAGCTACATATTTGTCTATATCAATAGAAAAAAGATAGTTAATAATTCTGAGTTTAGAAGAATTTTATCAGCCGTCTTGCATTTACTTCTAAATAGTTTTTATATTGTAATAATCTAATTTTACATTAACAGCAAATTTAATTTTCGTGAAATAAATTTTTTATTAACTGTGAAATGTATAAGAATTTCACAAAAAAATTTACTGTAAAATGCAGTAAATAAATTTAAATATTAGTGGTATGGTTGATTTTATGATGCATTATTTAAAAATAAAACATTTTTTATTTTAAATTTTAGATAGATTTTATTTACACAGGCGTACACACACACACGTACGTACGTGTTATTTTCGCGCATCAATATTTTATTATATTTATATATATTATATTTAATTCTTATTGAAAGAACATATTTTAACATATTTTAAGTATATTATTTAATATTAAATAACAATTTCAATTAAACTTCCGTTTCATTTCTACATATTATCAGTTAATATATACAAAATTTTACATTTATAAAGAAAATGTTTATATTACATAATTAAAGAATACGAAAAATTATAATTATTAATTTTGATATATATGTATAAATTTTTGCATTTACAATTAAAAAAAAATTGTTAATTTTATCTATTGTTACAAAGAAGATATATAACTGCATATATATATAATTTGATGATTGGAAGAACTTTAATTTTCAATATTTTTATCATTTACACTTTATTTTATATACAATTGTTTGTTTCCAGAACTTAAATTCTTTTGGTGTGATTAGTATGTTTTTGTAAAATCAAATTTTATAAAATCAATTTATATTTACCCTAATTTTTATAAACAAAAATAATACCTAATTGAATAATTATAATAGAGTAGATTTGGGAAATACATAAATTGTTTGGCCTATCAAAATTTTGATAGGCTGAAACATACAATAACGAAAACAAATACGACTCAAGAGCAAAGTCATTAAGAAATTCGGCGATTTGAGGTAGAACATAATAATGGAAATGCTGACTTTATAAAAACTTAAGGTACTTTTACAGAAGTTCATGATGCGACTCTCGAGATTAAGTTTAACTTTCAATATATTTTGTTCAGTTTTAAGCTCATTGGTTAACCTTCTGTGTATAAATATTGTTTGGAATGTTTTTATTTGTGGCCTGACACTGGTCGATTGAGAGGAATTAATATGAATAAAATAATATCTTCATATCAGTAATAAATAATTTACACAGAAAAATTAATTTATATAGCTATTGAATTTTTAAAAAATTTTCCTTTTTTATGTAATATTTCTTATACTGAGTTTTTTAAAATATTATTACAAAATATAATATCGATCTTCTTTATTATTTGATTAAAAAAGTTTTATTCATGATCTAAATTTATATTGAAATTAACTTTCAGATTTTTCATAATTATATATTTCATAATTATAAATTTCATATATATATATATATATATATATATATGTACGATATATCATTTTTATATAATTTCATAAAACATTTCCATTAGTCCTTATTGTACAAAATCACGAATATTACTTTTATCATTTACCTTCTTTTATTGTAAATATAAGCCAATATTTAGTTTAGGGTCGATATTATTATAATTTAATTGATAAGGAATTGATAACATTTTACTCAAATCTATTTTTAATGACTCAGTTAAGTTTACCTATTTAGTATCTTCAATTGTAATACTAATTGATCTATCTTCGAAACTAATAATAAATTTGAATATTGATTTAATCTCAATTTAAATTGATAAAAATTGAATGGCGAAGATCATTAAAGAGTTGTAATACCCTGTAAAATTAATAATCATTATATAATTTTCAAATTATTGTCCTTACGAATACGCTTATTGGAAAGGAGGAGAGAGGAAAATATATTTTAAAAATGAGAAAGTGTAGAAATGAGCAGTGTTTCTCAGGCTAACATGCGCAAATATCTGACCTCCTAACTTCTTCGATAATATTGATTAAATACCAAGGAAGTGCATGAAGTACATCATAAAAAGATCAATTAAATCAATTAAGCTCAAAAGTCATTGGTCGGTTAACCACGGTACTATATTACTTGACAAAAAAAATTTATTCGTTTTAGATACTTAATTTATGTATCAAGTACATTAATATTCTCTTTTTATTATTCTATCATAATATTGTATTTTATTTATATATTAAATAATGATAAATTTAATATACTCCTAATATTTGATGATTCAGATACGTAATTAATCTAAAACTTTATCTTTTCGTGTTATTTTATAAAACAGCCGATAAGTACAATAATATTGTCACATCTGTACACAGCCATTTAAATAAATTATAAATCATTTGCAGTCTTATTTTTTAATTAAAAAATTCATGAAATAATTATGTAATAAAAAGTTTTCTCGAAATGCATTACTTTTGGAAATTAAAATAGAATTTAAAAATAAATTTGATAATTATAAAATCTATTTTCAAACACCTAAAAATAAATATCATAAACATTATTGTCAATAAGATCATATTCTATGTTATTTTTACTTGAAGTTTATTATATACTTTTAAAAGTAATATTTTTAATTTTAATAGAGAAAGATTAATAAATAAAAATAAATATTAATATGATAATATATGTATTAGAAATAAATTCTAAATAAATAACACACTCCGGTCAATAAATTATTTTTCATACAAGGTAGTTAGTTTTAATAATTGTTTGTTGTATATATTGGCGAGAGGTAGGATACAAGTGTGTACGATGAGTAAATATATATGGATGTGCCAATATTTAAATTAAATTGTTATTTTAAAATATTTTTTAATAATGAGTAAATAAAATAATTTCTAGGATATATATTAATTGATAAATTAACACTCTAGTAATGATCGATAAACTCTTATAATGACTATATTTACTTGCAATAAATATTTATTGACAATTAAGAGTCAAAATATACGTTTTTTGCATTAAATTATGTATTTTATTTTTTTAAATATAGCAATAGAAGTGCAATTGTAAATTGATCATATTCTGGCGATTGTAAAACGAAAATCTCAAGCTGGAAGAAATTTCTTAGCCAGATACGTAGATAGTCATCTTCCATTTCTGCCCCTTAGCGCCGCATTTTAGTGTTTTTAATTTCTTCGTAGGATATTGCTTTGATCTACTTGAATTTTTATTAAATTTCCTTCATATTTAAAGTTCTTTAAAAATATGCATTAATTTTTCGAGTAACACTTTTTTTTACTTAATATAGTCTATATGTCGACGATTAAATCAAATTCACTTTTTATACTTAATGATGTTTAGTTAATTAGAAATCGATATGGATCAAGTTACATTGTATTACAATTATTGTAAGTATAAATTATAAAAAAATTTCAGTACTTAATTTATATTTTCAATAATAGAATAGATTTTATTTCAAATTAATTTTTCTTTTAGCTTTTCGTCTAAAACAATACTAATTATCTAAACGAATAATATTTGCAATAATTGAAAATATATTTAAAGTATTTTAACTGCTGTATTAAGTATAAATATCAACGTTTAATTTTATAATTATTTAAAATGCTAATTTAAACAGTTATAAATGCTTATTCATAAGTGTTCTACATCGTGTCAAAATTTCTAAAAATTGATGGATTTATTACATTAAAGGTAATATCTATTTATTTTAGCGTCGTTAGATGTATAAGTGTATATGGATTTCATACTTTTTTATTAATAATTTTATTGAATAAGAGAAGTATAAATTACAACTTTTCAAATATAAATTAGTCTAAATTAGTTCACAAATTTAGAATTAAATAAGAAGTTTACATATCTATATATATTATAAAAAATCTATTATATTTATAAAAAAAATAAATTTAGAAAAATATAACAACCACCGAGAAGAGTATTTATACACTAAATAAATTTGCTAATTTCAAGAAAATTTTGAATGAAATACGAATGTCGGGATTTTTTAATGAAATTTTAGACTGATTAAAACTATTAAAAAAGAATTTAACTTACATTTCTTGTTGTTAATCACTAATATAGTATCAGAATTAGCTCAGAAGAGCGTATTATATAACCATACATATAGAGATTAATTTCTATGTACTATAGATTTTACCAACGTTACCGTTACAAACCATCAGATTTTCAAACAAACAATATTATTAATCGACATTTACCAAGTGGAGAAAACTTATAAATATATATTGATATCATAAACGATAAAAAAAGTGGTAATTTACTCATTCCTTCGTCCTCTTTTTTTATCTCTGCAGTGACCGATAAGTACATTTGCCTTCATGCACAACAGTATTATTCGAATAAATAGCCCATGTACCAGTAATTTAAATCATGATAGTTTCCGGGACCGACCAATATCATTTGAACAACACATCTGGAGGGGGGGGGCGGTTAACAACGACATTGGTTTCTGTCCAGATTACTTACGAGCGAACAACTGTCACCGTTATGTTATGCCTTGCGCGTTTCTCGATACTGAGTTTGTAACTGTCCTGATTATGCGCGATTAATTATCTTGTGACAGCCACTAATCATAACATATATACGAAGTTTCAATTCTGAAATCAATGCTGATAAGAATTTAATAGTTCCATTATAATTATTTGACTAAATAATGTTAAATTTCCTATTGAGTGTATAACAATATTATACCATGTACAATTTTAAAATAAGAATTAAACGAAAAAATTACTTTAATTATTGCTTTTGATATTGAAGTAATCATTAAAATAATAAGTTATATGAACTTTATTCATTTCATTAATTTGAGCAATTTACAGTTTAATTAATGAATTTCATAAAGAACGTTTTAATACACATGTCATTATTACTAAATTATTAAATTATTAAATATAAGTATTTATAATATTATATTAACAAATATTAATAACATATTATAGATTAATATACAAATTTGAATCTAGCATCGAAAGAATTACAAAACTGTGTTAATTTTGAACGAACGATTTCATTCTTTATATATATACATTGCCGATGTAATCGAGAAATATTTTATTTAAAATTTGTTCACATGTAACATCAAATTCTGTATATCTTTATATGTTGCTATGGGAAAGCGTTTGAAAGTCGGTGCTTGAAATAAAATCCAAAAAAGGATACTAATAAAAAATTATCCGAATAGTAAAAAAAATGTATCAATTTGATAATATCTAACAAGCGATGGATTATTCCTGATCTCAATGACTTCCATATCATTTTAGTTTTATTGTATGAAGCTAATAATACATCACTCATCTTTCGAATGCTTTTGTAGTCATTGTTGGAAAAATGAATTATTCGAATTATTAGATGAAAATAATAGTCAGTTATCGATAAATATGAAAAATCAATTTATCTTTCATAGCTGAAAGCAGTGCTCGTTAAAATAAAAAATGACGATGCATCGTTTAAGAACGTTATACAGCCAGATGGCAGATATGGTGGTGTTTGCTGATGTGGCGTGTGAATAAGAGAGAGAGGGAAAAGGAAACAAGACGAACGTATTATAACCGTTTTTTCAAGTGAAGCCGTATCTCTTGCACAATTTGTGACCGCGCCATCTGCCGGATGTATTGTAGCCGTTGATGCAGCAGTAATATTATGACGATAGATTGTTGAGTTATATATATTGTGGTTAGATGGCGCCGTAACATCTATTTGTCGTTCCATCATATCGGATATATTAACTCATTTTTCTTTGTAACTTTGTACATATTTAACAAATTTCACGAGTTCGTTTAATGAATTACAATATAGAAAAATATATTTAAAAAGATTTATTGAATTTTTAGTATTGGATATCTTTAGTGGTTTGTTTATTTTTAATTGGACTGCTGATAATTATTCATTGTATATTTAGTTTATTAGCAGTTTTCTTTAATGTTTTAATTATTTTCATTTTAATTTCGTAGAATAATATATTTACTTATTTCTCTTATCAATATTTCTCAGCGTATTACGAATAAGATAAGCGTACAATTTTAATATATATCTTGGGCCATACAACTTTAAATTGAATCTACCATATTCTTATGAATATTATGAATATTATTTAAAAAAATAATATTTCGAGAGAATATTTAAAAAAACATTTGATGCGTAACAATATGCTTTAGCTTCTATAATTTATTTCAAATTTTGCATTGAACAATACATTTAAATAATATATATCTGCAAGATATATTGATAAATTACTATTGTATTTATATTATATACAGGCAATGAAATGTTGCGCTATTTATGCAAGTTTAATTAATTTATTAATTAATTAGAATTTTGAGCTTTTTTCTGAATCTGTGTTATAATAATTTATTTATTTTATCTAAATTAAACCCAAATATATGGCATGCGTTATTTGCGAACTTGTATTTGATTTAAAATTTTAACAATATTAATATTACTTAGACATTTGACGAAAATAGATTTTCGAATATATTTTCTAGCTATTATGAATGCCGATATAAATATATGTATTATAATGTTAAAATATATTGATGGAAGATTTAGGGTAAATGAATAATATCTCGTAGGAGAAACAAATACAACATACATCTACTTTTATTTCCAACTTATTGTTAAAATAATAGAATAATAATATAATATTTTCATGATTTAGGTATTTATAAGCATACCTAGATATCACATAATTCAGAGAAAATATTATCTTGTATGATTAATAAATTTATTGTTGAGTTAAATCAGTGCTGGAACGACGATTAATTCACAATCTAAAATCAATGTAAACGTTATGCAAGACGTATGTAAAGAAGAAATTGTAATCTATGACTGGTAGTTAATTGATAATTTGAGAAAATATAAAATGTTTTATCAAAAGTTGTTAAATTACACTTAAAATGGTGGAGAATTAGGAAAACATAAGTTCATATAATTAATAAAAATTAAATTTTATGTTGTAATAGTTTTTACATATTGGTAAATTTTTTCGCGACATTTATAAATAACACATTTTATTTACATAAATATTTATAATTTATTATTATTAAATTAATAATGATGGATTAACTTTACCGTGCATCATTTGTATAAATTTATCCCAAAACTTTACCGTAAATCAATATATTAATTAAATATATTTCAATGCATTTAATGAATATACGTAGCAATTGTATATAAGGTAAACCAAATTGCATAGTAAATATAGTACTATAGTTCAATTACTTTATTGAGTGAATTTTTTTGTTAAGAAGTAGTTGTTTGATAATTTTATAATTTTTTTTCGAATTCGTGAAAATTGTAATTTTACTCCATTAATCGTTTTGTTTACGAATTATATAATTTATAATTATATAATTTATTAATTTATATAATTTATATAATTATATCATTGTAATTATATAATTTATAAATTATATAATGTATATTTTAAATGGTCATTTTAATCCATTTTCAATTCTAATTAAAAATATAATTTGTCGTGTTCTAAATTTTACATTAATTTTAATTAACAAATTTTACCTAATTGGTAAATAGTATATGCTTATTCAATTTTTAATGCTAGTTATGTAACTATCTAGTAGTAATTATCGTTGTTATATATAGTGTGCAGATTTTGTGAAAGCTGGAGCTGAACAAAGTCTTACACCATCAGATGTTGTTTCGGTGGCGGATATCACATTTTCCTGCGTTGCAGATCCGCAAGCTGCTAAAGAGGTAAGTCATATGTTTTATTCTTATTGAAAATATAAAAGATGTTTATGGAGTTAATAAAATGATGCACTATTTATCAGATATTAATGCAGATAATCAATAATAATCAAATGGATGTAACAGTAATCGAAGCGCAACTTTTAATTTCATTAAAAAATGACAATATATGCCGATTTTTCTTTTTTCATAAATTATTTTCTTAAAAAGCTGCCTTTTCTTATAAATTTGTTTAGTTTTTAATTTATATATTTTAATTCCTTACTTTGTGATTCTGTACTGTATATTTTCTTATTTATGGTATAAAGAACTTACAAAAATATTGAAAACTTAACTGAAAATGAGCTGATATATCAAGTGATTCATAGTAGAATAAAAAAATAATACTATATTTATACAAAATAAATTATTTTGACTTTATAAGATTTCAAGCTATCAATTTAACAAAAAAATTTTCAGTTATTGGAAAATATTACATAATTCAATTAGTAATGCCGAAATAAATACCTTGATAAATCTAATTTATTTTCAGAAAACAATCTAATGCATATAGATTATTTAAAATATTTAGTTAGCTCTAATTGATCAATTTATTTATTACTTAGGCTATGATTTTGCCTAATTGATATTTCATCTTAATTAATAAAGCATTGTGATAAAAACGCTTTACTAAATGAAAGTGCATCATTAGTGCTTTACTATAAAAATTTGTATACAATAACATCATATCTATTAATACATAGATGGTGTTCGGTAATTGCGGTGTTCTCACCGAAATCTCTACTGATAAAGGCTATGTAGAGATGACGGGCATAGACGCAGAAACCTCCCAGGATATTGCAGAAGCCATTACTGCGAAGGGAGCGCGGTACCTAGAGGCTCAAGTACAGGGTAGTAAGGTTCAAGCAGAAGAAGGTACCTTGGTAATTCTGGCGGCAGGTGATCGCCAATTATTCGATGATTGTAGTAGCTGCTTTGGCGCGATGGGCAAAAACACGTTTTATCTTGGCGAAGTCGGCAACGCTTCAAAGATGAACCTTGTACTCCAGCTCATGGCGGGGGTGACGCTGGCCGGTCTCGCCGAGAGCATGGCCTTAGCCGATAGGGCGGGGCTGCAGCAGAAGGATGTACTCGAGATACTTGAACTTACCTCCCTTGCCTGTCCTGCAATACTTGACAAGGGCAAAGGTACTTTTTACATTTCAAGCTCTTTAGCTTTCATGCGTTGCACTGATACAGCTTTGAGAATGATAGTAAAATTACATGAGAATTATTGAATATTTTACTTAATATTCAGTGTAAAATATTATTGACTATAGGTACATGGCTGTAGGTACATATATATTATATATCTCACAAGAGTTTTGTATTCAGATTTTTAATCGTTAGAAGGTGTATCGATTATATTTGTATCATATTACAATTTCTATCCTCTAGTATTCAATTTTATTCTATCAATCATCAAATTTCTTTTAATTTAAAACCGACTACGTACGAAATATATATGCAATTTAATAAATTGTAATTTATCATTTAGATTAGTAAATTCAGAATAACATGTAATTCTTTATAATGCATAGCTTATAGTTTACCTACCTTAAATTTAACAGCTGCTTAAATTTAATTTATATTTTAGTTTCAGTTAATGTATATACCAATTATCTTAAATATTTAAATAAATTTTGAGTTTGACTATTGTAAGATTAAATGATAAAATAAATATACAAGTAATTGGTACACTATTAAAATATGCTTTTCATAATTTAATATAAAATTTTTTTTAACTAAATGTTCCTTAATTATTTGAAAATTTTCAATAGCAAATAGAATATTCCATGCAATTGAATGATTAAAAAGATTTTCAAACTTATAAGTATTTAAAAATTCTAAATTCCAATTTATATGATATTTAAAATATTTTTTTTATTAGTAACGTTGCGGTAATAAATTGTTGAAATGTTTTTAATAGTTATCTAATTAATGAAAGTGTTTTGTTATTTTATTTTCTATTTATTTATTTTTTTATTTTATTTTATAACTATTTATTTTATTATTTTATATTATATTTATTAATTTTTTTATTTTATTTTATAACTATTTATTTTATTATTTTATTTTATAATTATTTATTTTATTATTTTATTTTATAAGTATTTATTTCATTATTTTATTTCACACATTTATTTCATTGTTTTATTTCACACATTTATTTTATTATTTTATTTAAAAAATAATTTTAATAATTTAAAATTTAAAAATATCAAATATAATAAAGATGCTAATATTTATAGTTATTAAAATTTTATATTAAAAGCCAATGCAAGGGTCATTTACATAAAACTATTTTATATTATTTCATGTTACTGTTCAAACGTCCTAGTTTGATCTTTATAATTGACAGCTAAATGTCACTACTGTATAATTCTCAAAATTAAATATCACGAGTCTAGAAATATTTATATTTTTTTATATGTAATAAATATAGTTTCTGTTAATCTGTATAACAGTAGTATAAATTGCTGTAGCACATTTCTAATTTAAAGATATTTGTATTTTGAAGATTTTATTAAATAATGATAGGTTATATTAAATTCACTATTACTCTATTAATTACTTCGGTCTTAATAAATCTAGGATATTTCTTCATAAAAAACTATGTTTTTGATTATCATACTATTATTATGCTTGATTTCTCCATTCTGTTTAAAATCATTGTTTCTTGTTTTATTAAAATATTGCAATTTCAACTTATTTAAACTTCTTAAGAATATTTTCAATAGAAGCTGAGGCAACAAAGATGGCAACAAACCACGATGAATCATTTGACTGGATAAAGAAAACTATTTAGTTTATGTACTTTAAGTGATAAATTTCTATTTATCTAAGATATATGTTTCACAATATAAAACCATTTTGATTCAGTACTTTGACTTATTTAACATATTGATTGTTTGCTGTTTTCATGAACACACCATTAATAATTTTCTGAGACATCGTGAATGAAAAATATTTTCAAATTTATAAATATTGTCAGATTGTTGTTCTCTTATTCTGTTTCAATTTTTTTTATTAAATATAACTTAAAATTTGCAATGTCAAATAAGATAATATATCCTGTAGCCATATACATATCCTTTCATATTTTTCTAGCCATTTACTAATTTATTTATCAAAACTAATTTAATAATTACTTTGTACATTTCATTGTTATTAATGAAACGATCTTATAGAATTTACACCCTTTTTCCAGTAGTGGTCTTTAATTTATTAATAAAATAGCTTGTATATTATATATAATATGAAAATTAATAAATTTTAACATTAAATATATAAATTGTCATGTTTATCACGATAATTATGTACTGCAATACCATATTATTTGAATTTGTTCGATTTGCATGAAAAGATGTTGGTATTATCTAGTTTTATAAATAAGCTTTAAACTACTCAGTGTTAAAGTAATAGTGTTGTAAATACTGTAAATATTTTATAGGCATTTATTGGAGGAATTTTTGTTGCTTTATTTTTTTTTTAAATAATGACTGAAACTTTATAAGCCTTTATTCTTATTAGCCATTATATAATCAGTTTTAATTTATAGTCCACAACAAAAATATTAGAAAATTAGTATTCAAAAAAATTCAGAGTCCTGAATTATATCACATATTTTGCAAAAAGATTTACTTCGGTAAAGTTGAATTTCTCATGTCATATAATATGATCCACATAAAAATTTTACTTAAATTTATCCATGTTAATTTCATTACTAATTATTAATTTTCTTTTGTTTTATACTTTTTGTAATTTTTCCTTGAATTAAGCTTAATATTTATAGTAAGATTTATTCGATTTCTATGAGATCGAATACTAGTTGTAAAGGTAAATATTCATACTATGAAAGTTGGAAATATTCTGTTAAAGTTTACAAACAGTGCAACGTAGAGTTTCAGAATTTAGCGCAGCAGGTATTATATCCGTCTTCAAATGTAGAAAAAAAGAAAATTGTTGTTTTATTTATTATGCAGCAGTATTCGTCTTATTTAAAAAATGTTATTATGTGAATGGAAATACTTTATATTTGTCCGTAATACAGCTCTAAAAAAATTAATTAATTTAGAATTATTAAAACGTTCGTTTATATATAATAACATATGTATTCTAAAACAAACTGTACACAAATTTAATTTTGGTTATTAATGTTGTAAACATATAAATAAATTTTCATTAATATACAAAAGTATATTATAATTTTTAAAGTATTACATATTTTATATCAGCCTATTTAAAGTTGCTGTGATAAAATAAATATTACATATTTACAACACATGTATGATACACGAAACTAACATTACTAGAGCTTGTCTACATGTAATATTTAAAAATTTATATTTAAATGTTTGTTTATATTTCACATAAATAACATATATAACATAAATTGTAGAGCTATAAAATGTAAATATTGAATACGCACAAACTTTATATTTGTACAATAAAATGAGTATTATTGGTTAAAATAAATGTGTACATTTTATATATTATGCATAATCATTATGCATAATTCAACAATGAGGCATTGTTAAAAACATAATTTTTTAAATCACTAATCTCATCTATCATTACAGCCATAATCGAAGGCGGATTCACTACGCAACTGCCTCTTCAACACATGCAAAAGGATCTAAGACTGTCACTGAGTATGAGTGATCAGCTCGAGCAGCCGATCCCTCTTGCAGCTGCAGCTAACGAAATTTACAAGCACGCAAAACGCCTAGGCTATGGGGAGCACGACGCATCTGCTGTCTACATTCGTGCGAGGTTCTAAAAACTGAACTAAGATCGCGCGCCCAAGAATCCCAATCCACAATCCTCAGTGGCGCCGACATCTAATTATCATATTTATTGATGACATAAATACAACTGCAATACTACCTAAGCGAAATGTCGTCTCTACATCCACCTGCATGAGTATCTTGGGTGGATTCGAGAGCGAAAAATTAATAGACAAGCGCCTAGGAAATGCGTAGCCAATCCTCTTTGTTTGCCCAGCCAACAAAGTTATGAAAATTATACTTACACTTATATTTCCATCGATGACCTATTTGAAAACGTATTATTTACAATATTAATAAACTTATGAATCTTCGTTGTTTCGTATATTAATATAAATATACAAATGAAAAAAGATACCAAGAAAGACAGTATAGTTTCTTTTATACTGGACATGCGGTATTAAATTGACGAAATTAAAGTTGACAAAGAATTTTAAGAAGTGTAATTATAGATTTTCATACTCGACTATCTAAAATAAATTAAAGGATTCACTATAAATTTTTGAAAAGCTTCTATTAAATTATCTCGTGTAGTTGCAATTTAATTTTTAAAGTTTTCCATAAGGATATAAAAAGGTTTGAGGAAGATAAAGAGTGTATTTCAAACAAAAAGTAAAAGAAAACAGTGAAAAAAAAGTGAACGAGCAAGAGCGAGTAGAAATATGTATTTTTATTGCCCTGCTATGTATGAGTGAATAATTATATGAATGAATTTGCGTTTTATTTGAGTACTTCCAAATGACACACGACGATTATATATTTGCGCATGATTTATTTCTTCCTAAACATTTATTATCAATAATTTCTCTTTTTACATTTATTAAAAAATTTCATTACATAATTATTGTTAGCGACTCTGACGACGGATGGGATTATTTCGTTAATTTAGAAAAACAAATAATCGTGCATTGTATTCCTCTACATATTAATAATATCCATGATATAGCGCATTCGATATATCACGACGACGTATTATTTGTAATTTTATATATTTTCTGAGTGAAGATGTATACAGCTACTTGTACTAATTCATTCATCCAACCTTCTTTAATACTTTTTATGAATCTTCAAATGGGTGGGTTCATATTCTTCATTTTTTACATTTGTTTATTTTGCGCGTATACAAATGTTGTGCATAATGGTTTTCGTAATATTTACATAAAAGTGACTCGTTGGTATTAAAGAAACGTAATTTTTTTATTAAAGAAAAGAAAACAATTTGTATCAATATTATAAAAAGTTAATAGTTTTAGTGCCTTATAACAAATTTACAAATTAATTACGTTTTTTTTTTGAGTAAAATTTGGTTATTTTTTTAATTTACACATTTAAAATATTTGTAATAAAATAAAGAAGACATATGATAATCAATTTCACGAATTATATTATACGGTATAAGTAGTGCATTTATATTTAAATTTTCGTTGTGTAATTTAAAACTAAGAATCAAATAAAGAAAATAGATCCAACGAGTCGAAAAAACCACAAAATATGATGAAATATTAATTGAATACACAAGTAGTGAGTGAATTACCATATTGTTTGTTAACCACTTATGTAACAATGAAATACAAATGCTATGGACCAGCGCCAGTTTGTGTAATTTAATATTAATTTACAAACAATTTTTATAAATTTAACGAATTTACAAAATTTTTATATATATTTTCGTTTATTCCTTCAAAATGAAAAAAAAGAACGGTAATTTAAATTACACAGTTTAATTAAAATATTATATGTTCATTATGTATTGTGTGATATTATATTAAAAAATTAAGAATAAAAAAATTACATTGTGTATAAATATCAGGCAATTCTGGTGATGGTTCTTAAAGGATAGTATGAATTCATCAAACCTGCTATGAAATTATGCAAAAGGCAGTAAAAGTACAATTGTACATGAAAATATAGATGATAAGAATTGCGATATAGAATATCTTAATGCATTGAGAGAAAATTAATTTACAGCTTGAGAGTGATGAAAAGTGGATCTCGAAGTTGAGATATGCTCAGGCGGGGTTGAAATTTAATATTAATAGAGAATGTAAAAGATGTGTAATATTAAAATGATATATGTATATGAAAAATGCGTTTGTTCTAAGAAAAATAAAATAATTAACGAGATTATGCAAAGCTAAAAATATTAAGTACAATCTGGCGTAAGAGGCATCAAAAGACTTGCTTCTAAAACATATTCATTTTTGTTGATTTTGTATAGAAGCAAGAAATGTTAGCATAGATTAATATAAATATACACATGATTAAATTTACGTATATAAATGTTTCAATGTCTCTGTTTTTATATAAGTAATACAATAATTTATTTTTAATGAATTTAATTATCTACACAAATTAATTTATATTCATTTTTATATAAAAAAATGGTATTGTTTTATGAGCAAGTACTTTAATTGTAAAAACAGTAAATATCGAGACAAAAACAAAGCGCGGAAATGTAAGGTGAAAAATATACAAAGAATTAAAGTTCAAGTATATAGTTATATATACATACCTATAAAAGATAATTTGAGAATAAACGAGGGAGAGGATAAGACAGATTATAAAAAGAATAAGTGTGTTGAGGATGAGAGCATAATGCATAATTGCATCTGGGTTTTGCGGCGCACCGCGTAATATGTTTTTGTCAGAAGATGCATTGGTTTTATTGAATAAATATATCTATTTGATTTATTTTAAAAATAATTTTTATAAAATGTAATGCGAGAAATATATGTAGTTTAAGTATACGAAATGATTTCAAACATAGGATTTTCTTGTATTTACTATACAGACAGAACTTTCGAATAGCATTTATCAATGAAAAATACATTATCATTTTATTTCAAGTTTCCTAGAATATTAAATGACATTTCGGATTTTACATTTGGATGTTACAATAAAGTGTTAAAATACTTTTATTTGTATTGTATTATAAGAGTACCTGAAATACTGCCTCTATCTTCTAAGCTTTAACAAAAAAAAAATGATCACACTAAAAGTAAATAAACTGATTCGAAACCTAAAATCTAAATTATTTCAAGGAAAATATTTATTATTTTTGAAATTTTATTTATTAAATAGTAGATATAAATATTATATATATCTTTTATTAATCTAAAAAATAAAATCAAATATTTTTTTAAAATATTGGAATGAAAATTTTCTACTTCAACAAATTTAGTTTTTTTTTAGTTTCATTTTTCTGTTTATATAATTTAGCGACAAATATTTAGTTGGTGTATCAAGTTTTCAATATTAATTAGTAAAAGTATTTCTTGATTTAAATATTAATTTAATAGTCATAGTTTTGTGAGCAATTAAAAAACTGTATAGTAGATAACGTTGATACACGTGAATTTAGCTAATTGCAATAACCTAAAATTATTTTAATTTTAATAAAACAATAGTTTGGTTATTAATGGATTTTTATATTTATTTCATGAGGTAAAAGTAAATTCTAATTAATGTACATTTTAATATACTATTTTGTAATTCTATAAGAAATTTACTAATTAAATTATACATAAAATATGCAATAAAATAAATAGTGTAATTAAATAATGGAATTAAAAGTCATCAAGCATGAATTATATACAATCTATCCTTTTTATTACACTCATTTGTTTAATTTCTAAATGAAATTAATATTTAAAGGTATTAGGTAAAAGATATATCATAAAGAAATAATATAAAATGTTTTTTTAAATTTAATTCTTTTATTATATTGTAAGAATTATATAATTGTTTGTATGGAAATTTAATAATATAATAAATTAATATAACAATTAAATATTAAAAACTGTCAATTGTACGTTTTATAAATCAAAATATATATTAGAAACAGGACAGAAAAGTTTTTGAATAAAGACATTTAATTATTTGGCCCTGTAAATTAAAGATTTAAATTAATTAAAAGTATTTTTTTATTATAAATTTTTTTAAATTTTTTATTTCATACAGAAGAAATATGAACTATAAAATATTATACGAAGAAAATATTTGTATTCAGATATTTTCATAAAATTTAAGAAAACTTAACTATGCAGTAACAAAAAGCAAAATAGATAAAATGAAATTTAATTCCTTTACTGGGTTTGAGACTCCGAAAGACAGTGCAAAGTTTCAGAATTCATTCACTGCCGAAAGCTTTATTTTGAAAAGTATGTTCGCTCATTGGTATACAGTGACTAAAGAAATGAATTGTGAATTTAAATATCAATTTTGTATTTAATTATTTCCTGCCCTTTTATACTTTCACGTTTCAGTTAGAAATTAAATAAATTAAGTTACCATGATGTTAACACTTAAAAAAAAAAAAGATTGAAAAAGAAGAAAGAGCAATAGAAAAGAATAAAAATGTGGTACAAACATATAAAAGATAAAGATAAAGGATCCAGAAGAAAGCGAAGTTGAGGACAAAATACTACAATAATAAATAGGGTAAGATTAAATTAATAAATAAGAAAATGATTACAAGATTAAGAAATAAACAATAATTATATTGAAATAGTAAAAATGCAGTATGATATAGTATGATTGAATTTGAAAAAATATAAACAAGTTTTATTGCAAAATTAAAAAAAATATATAAAAATAATAGTACATGCATCTATATGAATATTTAAACTTTAAAACATTATATAAAGATATATAAATGGGCATTTATTGGTGTCATATCGAAGGGGTAAGATGCTGATATGATTTTAAACTACAACGATGTGGGTTACCACATCATGATAATTAATACTGTGTTTTATAAACTTGATAGCTAATAATTATTAAGACATTATCTTTCCACATGCACTTCGCAGAATGTTTTTCGGATCGATTTTTATAAGAACTGTAACTCTTTCTCGCCCGTTTATTGAGCAGTTCCTTCTTAAATATCTACACAGTATTAAAAAAATAACGTAATGAAAAATATAGTATAACCAATATTTGCAATTGAATTTTTCGATGTTTAGATTATTATACGTAAATGATTTTGTAATCGATATTCAGTGTCATTTCTCTTTATCATATCTTGTAATAATTGAAATTCATTTTATAGCAATGCTTCTAGTATTATTGTTATAAATATTCTACCTAGATCAATATGACTTAAAACATTTATTAATTAGTAAGTAATTATTAAATCTAATTTACAGTAAACAGATTCTTTAATGATATGAACATTTTAGAAAGGACTATTTATCGCATAGCGTTTATTATTTTTATTTAATTATTTTATAGGGCTAATTTGGTCATCTGATTATTTATCTATTTACTAAATTATATTGGATTATTATCCTCATTTGTTTTTACTTTACAATAGTGCTACTATTAGTGAACAGTTGGATAAAACGAGTAAAGAAACTTAAAAAATAAATTTTTTATATCTATCATTCTTTCTCAATATATTAATTGTAAATTTTTTATTTTATTTATTTTTTTTATGTATTTATTTATGTGCATTTATAGATGTCGAGTAAAGCGAGGCTTTAAATATATTGTATAAATCTAAATACATGCAGTGTGTTGAATTTGTGCGTGGCAACGATACCGAATGAATTACGAGTGAACGGTAGTTTGTTGTCGCAGCGATGTAGATTTAGTATTGGAGAATAGCATTTTGCTATTTTGCTAGTGAAGCATGTGGTTCGCAGTTTAAATGCAATAGATAATAGGACATAAATAATAAGTTTATAATGTTATTTTCCATTATATTATCGTATTTGGAGGATTCCGTGAACGCGAATAACGGTTAGAAATAAGTAGCTAGAAGAATAGTCGTCAGAAAAAACATATGAGGATGTGGACAAAAACGATAGGTAAGAATAATAGATTGGTAGTTTAACTACTTATGGCAGGAAAATTTGTAAATCAACGTTAATTTTTATCTTCGATTGTCAACTTACATTGGTGCATAGTCACATGCAATATTAAATGTATTGATAAGATTGAAATGACAAATATAAAATATATGAGAATGAATTTAAGATACGCATCATTATTTAAAATGAACAAGATAAAATAATATTTTTTTTATATAATTTAACACGTTATGTACTTTCATTTTATTGTGTTAACATTATCATTATCAAGAAACTATACTTTACAAATTATTTCATTATAATTATTGAAAAAAACATAATTATTTATATAAGCCTTACAATTTAAATTTGACTTAATAAATGAGACTATTAATAAATTTGCTGTGCGTGCTTAGTAGTTCTTTTCTTATCTTCCACAATATAAAATTATTTATCAAATTTGTTTATAATGTTAAATATTAAGGCTCAATATAAGCTATATTTATAATACGATAATAAGATGTTGCAATAAATATAATAGAAAGACAGTGAAAAAAAAGAAAAGATGTCATTACCCGACGTTTTTTAACCTGTAATACGTTCGTGTTTTATTTATTTCGAATCATTATTTTTCAATTAATTACATAATAAAGTTCTTATCAATGCTAATGTAATATATTTTAATTATATTAATTATATTTAAAGCAATCATATCAGAAAATGGAATCTAATTAAATTATTGTATAATTTTTATCAAGCTTACGATAGTTAGAAATGTAAACTAAATAAAACATAATTTTTATGCTATCACCATTAAAGAGCTTATTTTTGCTTGTAACCGACTCATTAAGGGCATCTTTATTCATTACCATTATTTTGAGTATCTATATACTTTTAAATCTTTGTACATGTAAATGGTTAAATATATCAAATAATTTTGTTCTTGATTATGTATACATTTTAAGAAATAGGATAAATAATCGGTAACAGGAACGTTCAAATTTCTTTCAAATTTCAAATTTCTTCAAAACGTTTTTGTTTCATCAACCTTGATTTAGATCACATTCACCCACCCAACTTAGTCTCGTAACTACATATGCATGTCCCCTCTTTTTTTTATCTTTGTCATCCCTTCAAACTATTAAAATGATCGAAAGCTTCTGTAGTTTTTCGTAAGGTGCAATGGTGCATGGTTACCAACAATTTTTTTTATCGTGTCTGCCTCTGCTTATTACAAATCTTTCGTTCACACTGTTTTTTCAACAATTATACTCTAACGATTTTCTTTCTTGTTTAAAAGGGAGAAATCCACTATCTCGGCGCTTCTATCCAGTGAAAATGTTCATTGTAGTTTGAATTATAATAGACTTCAGTGTTGACATTTAGTAAAGAGTGTTTATATTGATTAGCTATCATTATCGATCTTTAATACATTATTATATGTAACAATAAAGTTGAAATGCTTATGTGTTCATCATACACCCATCGATCTATATTGTATGTAGAAAATTGCATGTACTATGTGCATGCGTCAACTTTGATTTGCTGGAGCGTCGATTGTAGCCACTATATATATATATAGAAATATAGAATATATTCGTGTTTGCGCGACTCACCTTTTATTACAGTATTCCTTCGCGATTGAGGTTAAATATAGAGCGAATCAGTGATTGTTTTTTGCATATTTCATAAGCAACGGCATTCTGATATTTTTCTTACTGTTTAATAAGGTGAATAACAGTCTCAGTAAAGAATCAGAATAATTATCTTCTGGTGGTGTGACGATATGTTTTATTTAAGGTGTTATTAGTGAATCCTGCTGAGAGCTTCTTAGAGGCATTCGTACAGGAATTTGAGGGCAACATCATTGAACTTACAATTTTCTCCAAACAATTTAATCATTTTATTTTTCAACGTAAAGAAGTCACGTCAAACAGATCATTTTATTATGTATTTAGATGGAATTGTTATCTTGTTGCTTAGATAGGACGTCAAAGATCCAATTATCTACATTCTTAAAGGAATAAAAGAAAATAATTAGTCAAACATAAGTGTTTGAATAGTTTTTGAAAGTTGTATTGTTCTTATTGTTCTAAAAAATAACATGATGGATACGATTGACATACATTTAAAGTTTGTCGAGTGCCTTACAAAGATTGTTGAGAATCCCAATCCTAAAGAAGTGAACGAAGCATGGAGTCATTTAGAAAATTTAGTATCTCATAATAACTACAATGTAGATTACAAACAGGTATTAAAGTCAATATTGACTGAGAAACATATCAATAATATTGATCAAATACCTAGTGTACTTCAATGGTTTTCCAAATTTATATCTCCGGAAACTACTGCTGGTACAATATCTGCCGACATAGCATATTTTTTGTCTTCTTCAGCAGAATTTTTTGAAGTAAGTTATTATAAATAAATAAATAAATGTTTAAATAAATATTTAAATAAGTATAATATTTATATTATTTGATATACCCAAAGAATTAAACAATTTTATAATTAAAATAAATATGTATTCTAAAAGTTGTATATATTAATATTTTAAATACTAAAATTTTTAAATATAGAATCTACAAAAATCAACTATTTTACTTGTATATAAATTAAACATTTATAAGTCACTGAAATTTAAAAGTTAATACGATAACGTTTTAATATCATTTAATTATTGTGGAATTATTATATAATTATATTTGTAAAAAGTTTTTTATATTACAAATTATGATCCATTATATAGTTTATTTAAATATTACTTTCATTATCATTGTTATATTACTATTTTAAGGAAAAATCATACTTGGCTGAGATTTTGGAAGTAATAAATGACAATGATTCCATATATTTAACCAAATCTGATAATAGCAAATTGTGCCAAGCTATTGTTGAAGTATTGTTTTGGATGAAACAAACAAATGATAAACAAAAGTATAATGAAGATATTATAAAGATAAAAAATTTTTTGAAGATGATATGGAACCAAAATCTTCTGATTGATTGCTTTGAAGTGATATTTAAGATTTTTTTGAAAAATAATAGAAAAAAATATCCCAGTTCAGCTTTAATTATTGTCTTTCATGTGGTTAATGAAAAATCATGGATTGGTGATGTAGATGCAGTTGTTTGTCAATTGATAGATAAAATTTCAGATAAATCTAAAATTGTTCAAATGCTTAGTTTGTTTTGTAAATGGATTAATCAGCCTCCAGATACAAATATGAAATATTTAAGCTCATGGCTAATTTTATTTATTAAAAATTTGGAAACAAATCATAATCTGCCTGGACTGACAAAAGAAATAGCAGAAATGGCTTTACCTTCCATACTTATTGAAAATTTGAATTTAGATGTATTTTATACAATTGATACAGAAAGCAATATTGTTCTATTTTTAATGAAAAGAATTGGGTCATTAGAATTACTTCATAAGATTATGCCAATAATATATAATTTACTTAGTACTCAAAAGGGCTATAGTTCATATCCAAATAATCCAAATGTGTTAACTATTATAGGTATTACAAGGTATCTTCATCTTCATCGATTTTCAGAACATCTTAAGGTTAGCTGTGATAATTGTAGTAAGGTAAATGAATTAATAAGCAATTTTAATAGTCAAAGTTATACAAATAAAATTCTTGAAGAAAGTGAAGAAATGGAAGTTTGTTATCCTAGTACAAGTAACGGTTTTGGAAGATTTAATAACGTTAAAGTTGGTCTTTTGAATCTTGGGAATACATGTTACATGAATGGTGTTTTACAAGCACTTGCAATGACTAACCAATTCTGCCACGAAGTGTTACTTTATAAAAATAAAAATGAATTAAACAGTCAAACAGTTTTAAAAAACTTGCAGAATCTCTTTGCTTTATTAAAGTATATAGATACAAATTCATTATCTCCAACTGCAATTTTATATGCATCTAGACCATCATATTTTATGCCTGGTCATCAACAAGACAGTTCAGAGTTTTTATGGTTAGTATGCAATATTTTGTTACTAAGTTTATTACTAAAGCTAACACTTAGGATTTAAAATATTAAATTTCAGTAAGCAGGAATTAAAAATTTATATTTCAAAAGTAAAAATAAATTTTGAAAGTAAATAGTTAATAAACTAAATTATCCCTATTTTTTTTTCTTTTTTTATAAGATATTTACTTTTGTATACATATTTAACAAAATGCTTTATTTTTTATTACAATTTCTAATTTTATATTAATCATTCATATTATTGTTTAGTCATCTACTGGATGTCATGTATGAGCAGGAAAAATCTTCACTTATGCAGAGCAATAGTACTGATAAAACTATTAATACAAAGTTGAAAGTTGATGATAATGAAATGGTAGATACAGAAGAACCTATTGTGGCATTAACTTCACCATTGAACAATGATGGTACATCATTAAGTATGTATAGATGGACTACAGAAGAGAATTTAAGTGAAGGTGTTTCTTTACAACGGAAAACGCAATCTTTAGCTGATTTTTCTCAAGGTTAAAAATATTTCTAAATTATAAACCATTACGGCTTATACTTTGCCTCTTTAATTTTAAAATTCTGATGAAAATCAGCTTATTTTTATTATTGTATTTGTATAATACAACGTTTTTGTGTGAATTATTTAATTTATTAAAAAAAAAAAAAAAAAAAAAAATAGAAATGAAACTGAATTTGGAAGGTTATTTAAAATTAATCAAGTTACAGTTTTTCAACCTAAATATACTTTATATTCATGTGTCAATTGTAATAAATTACTTACTCAATATTTTAATGAAAATTGAAATATACATACATTACAAATAAAATAAAATAATTATTTAGAAAATATAAGTGTTTGAGATTAAAATAATTTGTATTTAATTATCTAGTATCTTTTCTTTGATTTTTAATGTTTATTAAAAATTTATTTATATTACTTTATAATAAATATGATATAGTATATATTTTGTATTAAGATATTAAAATTATAATTGCAACTTAACAAATCACATATTGATAATTTGTATATTATCTTGTGAATGTATGTAGTTAAATTCTTAAATAATAAATGAAATTTAAAAATACAATCAATAGATTGAAAAATAAATCTCATTATTATTTATTGTTAAATTTCAATAGCATATGAATATAAAATATTTTTATTTATAGAATTCTATGAAAGATATTTGTTTGTCAGTAAGTGAATAATATATATATTTATATATTTTACCTTAATTACATTTTTTTTTTAATTTTTATTTTATTTGATTTTTTTTATTTTAACATCTGCAGATCAACATGATACATTATAAATATTCATTAAATTTATAGGCGACGAACTTGTCCAGACACAAAATGCTCTTTCAGAGTCTCATTCGAATTCGACTGATAGTGGTATTCAATCTGTTGGTGGTGAGGACTCTACTTCATCTTCAATTTCTTCAGCCTCAGTACCCTTGGTAGGAATGTCATCATCATCGTACCTTGTACATCGAGTCTTTGGAGGGGAACTCAAAGTTACTTATCAGTGCATTATTTGCAATACAGAAAGTGACAATACTGATAAATTCAGAGACTTACAGCTTTGCTTCCTAGATAATTTGGCACCAAGTAAAGAAATTTCTGTACAGGATCTCATCAATATGAATTATTTCCTTCCAGAGAATTTGACAGGAGATAATAAATATAGATGTGATAAGTGTGAGAAATTGTGTGATGCTCGGCGAATTATTAAAATACTACAGGCACCAGCACATCTAATTCTAACTTTAAAACACTTTAGGTAAGCTAATCTAATCTAATAATATCATGCCATAAATAAAAATAATTTTTAACATTTATAATAATAATAATAAAACATAATGATAATTAATGATAAACAACTGTACTTAAATTTTAAATATAATAATAGCCAAAAGTATTAATATTTGAATAGTAAATTCAAATTTTTTGATATATTCAATTAGTTAATAATAATTAATAATTAACAAATAATTAATGCATAAAATTTTAATATTAAATTATTTATACTATTATTTTGATAATAGTTAATAAATACGCATAATTATTTTCTTAAAGTACTAATAAAAATGAATGTAATTATTTAAGATTCTTCTAAAATTAATATTAGAGATATTTGACCTAATTAAAAATTAAAATAAATTGAAATCGTTAAATTGATTTAATTAATTAACTGAATTTTAATAAACATGATCAAGAATATTTTCAATAAAGAACTACAATATTTGGTATTTACGAAATATCTATAATTTATTTGTAATAAACCATATAAATAAATAAAGAAATATATATAGTAGCTTTGTATTATATGCGTTAATTAAAATTTTAATGGTAATTTTAAACATTTTTTTGGTGAATTAATTTTATACGCTCACTTCTTAAGAGTACGAATTTAATACCCTTTTTTTATAAAATATAGTTTTCCATTAATACATTTTATAAAAACATTTAGTCCTATCAATTAATAATTTATTATATTCTTTTATTGAAATATACAATGAATGATTAGTATTTCATAGTATTTTATATTTTTAAGTTCGGTAAAGTTAATTTAATATATTAGTTTGTAATTGTATATTGTTTTTTTATCAGGTACGATTCAGAGAGTAGACTAAGAACAAAGTTGCGTCGTAAAGTCTTCTACAACGAAACAATTCAGTTACCAGTTCTCGAGAAATCTAAAGAGACATTTCGATTGTACGCAGCTGTAGTTCACTCTGGTTACAATATGGACTATGGACATTACATAACATATGCTTGCGACGCTAGAAACCGTTGGTATAAGTTTAATGACAGCTACGTATCCGAGAGTAGTATTGAAGAGTTTAAGAGCCTTGAACCTCCCGACACGCCTTATATCCTGTTTTATAAAAAATGTGATGATACCTTAGAGGCAGATGCACCCGAGTTTTCGGTCCTTAGTAAGAATTTACAAGATTATATTAATAAACAAAATAGGCAATGCTTAAAAGATCACAGAGCTAGCGGATCCAAAGTACGTCGACATGCTACCCCATTATATAAGCCTAATAATTTCGGTGGGAAGGATGTAAACGATGATGAAGATGATAATCCTCCACCAAGTAACTGCAGAGCAGCTCTCAATGTGCCCCAACGGCCTTGTTTGTTTTGAGAGGTGTATGATTTTGTGAGTCTCCCATCTATTGGTTCCTTTGTAAATTCAAAATTGGAATTGTGTCTAATAATATTTATGCACGGGCGAGCGGATGAAATTTAACAATGTGTTTCGTTCGGGTTTTAAAATTTTCAGTATTGTTTTGCTGTAATTGAGAGTGATATAGGAAAAATATTTAAATACATATTAAACATTTATAAATTAAGTTAAAAAATTCATTTATGCCAATATTTGCATTAAATTTCGTATGAAAATTGACAATATTTTTAGCATAGCACAAATGAATTTCGTTTAAAAAATACACTTTATGGAATATACGTTTATACAAAAATTCCGTAGCGTTACATTGACTGGCCAAATCTGTTTATTATTTTTTATTAGTTATGCGAATTACGGCCTTTAGACACCGGGTATAAGAATATACAAGTATCATATCTAGATAGTCTTTTAATATAAATAACAAGAGTAAATATGCGTATGCAGGCATATGAAATTATATTTAATTAATCCAAGCTGGTTATTTTTTATCTAAATGAATAAGAGATACGAATAATATTGATTTTATATATTTCATTTTATTTATTATCTTCATTGCAATTGTAAGAACTTGTTAAAAAAATTATGCAATAATTTATTTATTTCTTGATGAATATGTATAATTTCATAATAATTTCTTTCCTTTTTATAACAGCTGTTTTTTATTCAAATTTGAAATATATTCTAATTTTTAAAGAAAGCAATTCTTGATTTTAATTTATTTAACAAACAATATTAAATTTTATATTTTCGAAAAGCTAATTTTTCGTAAAAATTAACAATCTTAATATTATTCAATATTATGATCATTTATGAAAATTATGTAACTTTTTACATCGTAACGGGACTTTTTCAAAAAGACTCTTATGTAAACGAATATCGTAGTTAATGCATATTCTTATATGGGTTTGTGCCAATCACCTAATGTGTTGGTCGAGTTGGAACTTGTTCTATCTACTCGTAAAAGCGGTAGAATCGAGTGGAAAGTTTAAATGGAGTAAATAAATAAAGAAAGAGGTAGGTGGCCGGAGAAAATAACAAATGCAAGCATTACATTTAAGAATGATTTTAATATCAATTTAAATCGACACATTTACCATTGTCCTTACCCATCGTTTATTTTTTCTTCTTATTCCCTCACGCCTCAGCTCTCCCTTTGCCTTTTTCACATCTTTAAATTTTTCCTGTCTCCTGAATTTCTGTTTTTTGTCGATGATGTATATCAATAAATAATGGAGATTCAACTAAATTTTTTATTTGTCGTTCAATTCAGATTGACGTTGATTCATACCTTTCAGGAGTTACGTGCCTTTCCCTTGGTCACACAATTACGAAGTTGTTAGAACTCGTTACGATATTAAAAATTAAAAATAAATTTGAAATCGTATTGAAAACTTTTTTCTCATTTGGAATTTTATGGTAGGTTCTACATTTATTCAATAATAATAAGTTGATTTTAGTTACTTTTAAAAATAAAAACTAAAATCAAAAAATTGTTTTTTAATTAATGTAAATCATTTTTTTTTTTCAAAATATCTCTAGGCGAAAATAAAAGATAAGCTTAAAAGAATACCGTTCATCTGTATGAAAGAAGAATGATTATATCTTTATTATAAGTATAAAATCTCGATAATAAATGTCAAAATTCTATACTTATATAATAAATAAACTTTTATAAAAAAGGTAAAAAATGTGATTTTTATATTAATGTATACATGCATTGAAAATTTTTAATTTCATTAGAAAAAAGTAAATTCGTTCTAAAATATTTGAATCTCTGTATATTACAATAATTCGTACTTTTATTAGAATTTTTTATCAATCGGTGTTTATAATTTTAATCGTTTAAATCTATGCAAAAATTAACTTATTTGTATCAATATGTTTAAAATATATGAAATAAAATAATAGTTTATTTTTATGTTGAAGATAACAATTTGATATGTATATGATTTCTAATGAATTTAATTTTTGCATACGATCGAAAAATAGTAAATTTGTCATGCGATAATGTCATGTAAACTTTAATTTTTACAAAAAACTGTAAAAATTTTGAATAAGAAACTACATATTACAGAAAATCTAAATCTATTTTTTTTAAGAAATTTGTATTGAAATTTTATGTAGAAGTAATTGTAATTGATCTACGGTACCAGAATGTTCTTATTTTGATTGTATTTATGGTATAAATTATTTATAATTGTAAAGAATATTTTATTTTAAAGTATGTTAATTAAAGTATGTATATGCGTCATGAAATTTAATTAAAATTTGAATAAAATGAATGAATTTCATTAATTATTTACTATATTTATTGGTAAATTATGCATTTCTTAAATAATGAAACATACTTTAGTTTAAAAATATACAATTATTCAATTATATAGTTTTATTGATTCATTTTAGTCATGCGAATTGTTAACAAAATTTTTATATTTCATTTTGCAGTACGACAAATTTCTAATATAGTTAAATTATATCTTTTTTCATTGTGTAAAAAAATTAGTTCCTCAAACTAAATTTGAATTTACATTGATGAACATGTAAATAGTTGTTTTAACAAAACAAAAAAAAAATTAAGCTAAATTTAATAATAACATTTAAATAATTTTTGCATACATTGAAAATCTGTGATAAATTTATAAAAAATGACAACATTTATTTCTTTTATTACTCGTACTTCATTATTATTTTTATTCATATTGTACAATAGATGTATGTACAAATTGGTCTTTTGAAAACTATAATTCAATAGTGATTTGAAAAAAAATTATTAAAGTAAATAAATTCAAGTCTTTGTAAATAGTAATGGGATAAAAAAGACTTTTTGTTACAGGAAAAAACAATAATAACAAACATTTATTTAAATATATTGTTTTGTTTTCGAGAAATGAGATACAGTAAAAAAAATGAATGTAAATTAACAGTATTAATATTCCAGTAGTGGCTAGTATTTAAGTTTCAACTAAAATTATTTTTGTGTTGTGCTTATTAATAAGATATATTTTATTTAAATTTATCTATGCCTCATTAATGTAGTAATGAATTTGTAATAAATATGAGAAAACTAAGATTGGAGATTTTAAGTTTTAATTGAGCACTAATATTGTTTTTAGTAAATATTCATATGATTTAAAAATAAAAATAAAATTTAAATTTAATTATTTATTGTATAAAATATTTAATTTTCCTTCCAATTATATATTTTTATAATGTTTAAGTCTGAGGTGTTCCTTAGATCCCCTCGTTTTTCGTCGACTGAGTCTGTTGCGTATTTTGGTGCACGCTGTAGCCGTACTAGAGGACTTTGAATTCTTTCACCGTGTAAAAATTTAAATGTGCATATGATTTTGTATTTTACATGTTATACCTACACGTGAAATACGTATTAATTTATATTGTATATGTACGTGCACATTATACTCGCTCGTACTTGGCCTATAGTATCGGTCGTAGCGAAACTTACCACAAGTAATAATCTTATCAAGGATAATAGATAACAATATCATAAAAATTATTGGCTATATGTACAATAATTATTTTTATTGTGAGTATTCAGTTCCGAGATCATTTAAAAGAAATAGCAACGATAGAATCAATATTTATTAAGAAAAATTAAAATTAAAAAATAGATAAATATCACGAGTGAATATGATTATTTAAGGTAAATATCAGCAGTACCATTAAGTAACTATACGGAATGGATAATTGAAAATTCCATCTATTTTGTCGTACCTCATACAATACACTGGACACTAAATTACACTAAATACACTAATACACTAAATTAAAATACCATTTCATCAATCATTTTGATTTTGATCGTGGAATTCCTTAATACGTGCGTTATACAATTTAGTATAATGAAAAAGCATTGATAATTGTGGATAGAAAAGAGAAAGAATAATAGAAAAAATTTCTAATTTTGTGAAGCAGTAACGTATCTTTAAATAAAAACATGAGTGTAAACGGAGAGTTAAAAGTGGGATATAGTTTAGATTATAGACAAACGTTTCAAAGAAAACATCATTTGTCGCATATTATATTATAGGAGTATTATGTAGATTTTTTGTTTGGCAAAAATCTGATACAAACAATTAATAATTAGATAATGATTTTTTCGAATTTGTCATCAATATTATATAAAAATTAAATTATTAATCAAAGCCCAGTGTTATTAAAAAAAAAAAAAAAATAATAATCAAGGACTTGAAAGATAATGCAATTTAAGTTAAAAAGAATTCAATCATAAAAAAACGACGTAATCCAATATTTTGCTTTACATGTTCTTGACATGTTTGAGATCAAATAAAAATATGCAAAATATACGTGAAAATTATATGTATGGGATGAATATATTTACTGAAAATTCGTACGTATTCTTACAATATGCGAGTGTTCTTCCTCATTCGATCATAACACCTTTATCTGCTGCTATTACATTTTAATGCTACGAACGAGCCATAGTAAGTTGTATACGTTTGATATTCCGTATTAACTTAGTCGATTGAGTAGAATCTTCGATTTTTGTCAATTTTTGCTTTTTTGATGAAGTTATATTTTTTTAGTATTTTTGTTTTTTACGTTTCATTAATAATTTCATCTGTATAATATTATATTGTTTCCAAATTTAAATTATCTATTGATTATAGCTTTTTAACCATTGAGTTAATACAGTATTTTGAACTGTAAATAATATACAAATAAACTATTTCGAGATGAAATATTTGAATGAATTAGAAAATGGTCCGTTTAATAAAATATACCTTATATTTCTATGTATTCTTAAATGCTAAGAATATGATTTTCTATTTTATTTTATTTAATAATCAAAAAACAATTAGTATAAGTATAAAATAGGACTATGTTTAAAAAAATAAAAAATATTGGCTTAAGGACATAAAAGTTTGACATTTTAAAATTATCTAATAAGTTTAATAGCTATCAATTTAATATAAAATTTTAATATTTTTTACTTTAAACATTTTTTTTTATATTGTATTTTAATAATATACTAATCATAAACATATTTCTTATAATAAAATATATAAAATAAAGAATAATGCAAAACCGTAAAAATGAACTTGTTTAATTAAAGATAATTAAATATAATTTTTTGTAGAACGAATTAGATTCAAATATCCATGTGATAGGGTTCAAACACAGAAAAGTTTTAACATAACATTACATAACATTTGTAAAAATGTTATGATTTTACATTTTTATGCAAGTTCTTAAGAAATGATATAATAATGTATTTTCGATACATTATATTTTCATAAATTTATAAGGAAATTTTATTCAGACTTTAAATCTACGTATTTGATGTATTGCTGTATATATAATTATAGATCAAATACTAAGTATATCTTTTATTTTTACGTATTATTCTTTTTTAAGACTTCATTTATGTAATACCTATAAAAAACAATAAAACAAATATTTCTATTTGAATTTTTTAATATTTTTAAAAGATTTACCATGGTATTAATGAGTTTATTTATAGAGCTATATAGCATCTCTTTTATCTTCTTGATTTGTTGATTTTAATATGATTGTCTATTTGGATGGACCATGCCGACAATAGCTATCACATTATTTATTCCGACCAATTTGGAAAAGTCTATGAATCATTTTCTTAAGAATTACGTTTACAATTATATAATATTCTCCCGGAATAACAATATTTATGATTATGATTAGTAAGTATTAATTAATTATTCAATCATTAAGTATTCATAAAAATGTATATTTAAGTCCATCAAAATTTAAATCTAAATAATTAAAAAAAATATCAAGAAGCTTCGATATAAAAAACTATTAAACAGGGATTGGTATTTTTGGTTTTAGTCACAATTACAGTTAAGTTTTCAATAAAATTTTGTTAATGATATAAAAAATGTAATTAATTTATTTGAACGATTGCATATATTTTGTAATATATATTTCATAACATTCTATTTTTAAAACTTATATTTTATATATTTGCAATAATCTAATTCATAATTTTGTTACTCTTGTTACGTTCTATTGACTTGTAATTTGCAACCTTTTTATGTTTAAAAGCAAAAGGTAAAAAAACAAAAATGTAAAAAAATCGAAGTATAACTATTTTAAGTAATTAAAAAAATTAATATATTAATTTATTTTCTGAATTTAATATCAAAATTAATTTAACTGTAGAAAAATAACTAAAAAATTAAAAAAAAAATCTAAATTATTTAAAATCATTTTAAATAATCTAAAAATATAATTTCTATGTTGTTTGAATCTATTTAAAGATACTTATTAATAACACTTACTACAAGATACTATTTACACTGTCTTTAAAAACTTCCTATTCGGTCTAATTACTAACTTAATGTATTCTTTAATTTTTTTCATATATAACAATTATTTTATTTTATATATAAGTAATTATGTATATGTAGTTTTTTATTTACTAGTCTTTTTTTGCATATTTTAAAGCAATAATAAATTATAATAATATTAAAATTATGATTTCATAGATATTTATTGATTGTAATTAATGAATTATGCAAACTTATCATGAAAACTATTTTGCTATTTTACATCAAGTATTATTTTATTATGAGAAGGAAGCAAGAGTTCAGTTTTTTTTATTGATTTTGTAATCAAATAAGTTGAAATATAAGTTTATGAAAGAATATTCATATTTACAAAACTTATGGAATGTAAGAAGTTCTGTTAATGTAATAAATATTTGCTTATATTTTTTATTCGAAAATAAATGCATTATTGTATTGAGTATTATTGAATGGATTTAAATGAAATTATATTATTTTTTTGCTTTTATAATTATACAGTTAAAAATTTAAGCATAATATTTTTTAAAAACATTTCCTTTGGTAGGTTTTTAATTACATATATACATAATTGTACGTTTATTTAAAATAGAACCGAGATTTGGTTAATTTTTATATTGTGATAATAAAAAAAAGCCTTAAGAAAACAAAATTTTTAATCTTTATTAATTCTACAGAGGGAATAGAATCTAAAAAACAGAAGTAACGAGTGAATATTAGTGACTAATGAAGGTATTTTAATGAAAATTATATGCTCATAAATAAGTATTTTTCAATGTTTAGTTACAATACTTACATATATAATGGCAATTGGTATTATTAAAGCTGGGGGCAAATAATTAGAAACATTATATTCTCAATGTATATTCCATAGTATAAGTTATGAAATAAATATGTATAAATAATTCGTAAAATTGTAAAATATTATGAATATAATTGCTAATAATTGCATTATTCGGATATTGGTGACCGTTACTATATTGTAAAAAAGGTTAGTGCACAATTGAATAATAAAGTGGTTGAGTAGATTGTATTGTGCCTACATTTCTCGATCAGCAAGCGCATCGTAGATTCAAGAAGGATTAGAAGGATTTATACCGACGTATTTACGCAGATGTGCCTGCGCTGGAATCGGGAACGATACTGAGCAATGACAAGAGCAGCTGTTCCAAGTTGAAAGAAAAGTATAGAAACAGTTTGATAAGCTAAAAAGAATAGTCATCTGTCCGATGTAATTTTATATTTTTAATAAGTTATAATCTCTTTTTGTGATGTATCAATAATTTTATACTTAACAAATCGTATGTTATGCTTTCGGTGATTTATTAAAACCTATATTAGTATTTAGTTAATAATTTTCTACATTAATTTATAAATTATCATTCATTTTTATCGTAATACATGTAATAATATATAAATTAAAAATTGATTTCTTAAGAAGAAATTAATTCTATTAAATCTAATTATGCAATCAAATTCTATTATCAATTCGATGCGAGGTAAGTGAAAATTAATCGTTGATTCATGTATATTGATGGGTTTCAACGTATTTTTGTTATCAAATGTAAATTAAAAGAACATACTTATATATATAATTAAAAATTTTTTTATATTGTTTTTACGTATTTTCATATTTTTTGAAAAGCAGTTATAAAAGGTGCATCTGTAAAATAATATTGTCAAATAAAATTATAAACTGTTAAAAACTAACAATGAAATATTTTTAAATATCTAAGTTATTATTGATATCGTCATTAAATATATTAATTATGTTTTTGTAAATTTAAGAACAAAATAACATAAGAAAAATGATCTACTTTCAAACTTTATTGTATTAGCATGCCCAAGGTACCAATTTTTCACGAATAATTTATTTGTAAATTTTATTTGCATTTATTTCAATTTATTTCAAGGTATTTCAATATATTCGTTTCTTTGTTTTCTTTTTTAGCTCGTATTTAGATAGTTATGGGGATCTCTAATTTCCACCTTATGCGTTTACTTTGTGATTCTTTCTACATTTAATCATATATAAACTATGCTTTTATATAATAATTATTATTCAAAGAATCTTATATTTTTAAATTAAAAATTGTATTTATTAAACATTAACGTTATCAAATTTGTTTTAAAATAATGAAAAATATTGAAAAATATTATTATAATACTGTTTAATGAAATATTTTTAAATAAAATAATTCAGTTTTTTATATAGTTAATAAATTTTATTTATTATACATCATTATATATCATGTATTTGTTACATACATCGTTAAATACATATTAATATATATATATATATATATATATAGCAATTACAAAATGTACTTAACTTTATTTAATAATATTATTTTAATATGATATAAATTATTTTGCGAATTAATTAATTTAACGAATAGAGGTTTATATATTTATATTATGAAATATTTTATTAATATCTAATAAATTTATAAATAAAATTTTTAAATAACTTTATAATTTAATTTCCTTACAACAATAATATTCTTATTTACTCATAATTATTCAAAATATTATTGAAGCTTGTAAAAAAAGATATTTTAATGTGAAGCGCTTTATAGTTTTAGAAAATTTAAAAAAATTGAATTTTATATTACGTTACTATTATAATCATTTACAATTTTCTATTTACAATTTTAAGTTGAATATTTCCTTTTTTGATGATAAAACATGTTTTTATTTTAATATTTATTTTAAAAATCATAATCAACGTTTTCATTATAATAAATTATTTTAAGCATTTTCATGAAAATAATTTATAATTTTATAATAAAAATTTCATGAATTTTTTTTCAATTAGTTACATGAATAAAATGTAATATTTAAATACTACATTTAATAATATATGACAATTTTATATTTTTTATGATGATGTTTTGATATTAATATTCTAATTTTATGTTAATTTTTTAACGATTTATTTAATAAGTTTTTAAATTAATTATAAGAATATGTAATTAAAAATTTTTTACATGAACATTATGAAAATTCTATTAGTAATTGATAAAATTATTTCATATATAATTTTACAGGGAAATTCTAGTAATAAACAATGGTTATATTAGAATACAGTAATACTATTAAATATATACATTAATTTATTAGTATATATTCAATAATAAAAAATTATGAGTACATTATGATTTACAATATTTTGTAAAATGCTAATGAACAACGAAACTAATACATATATCATATTATAATACTTTGAACGTATGATAATTCTAAAAAGATTTTGTTTATAAAATGATTTGATAAATTTTGTGAATTATGATATAAGGAATTTTGTAATTCTTAAAAAGATACCAATGATAGTATGAGACATTAATAATATTCATTAATATTCATTACTATTAATAATAGGTTTTACAACGTAGCATACAAATAAAAGAAATTCAAGAAAATGTATATTTAATTTATTTCAAATCTTATAAATGTTTCCTAATATTATTATAATTATCCTTTTTTTGTGTAAAAAAGATTCAGTATTCATTATGTAATAAATTAAAGAATTATATGAAAAATAATGGAAAAAAGTGTAATTTAAACATTTAAATTATATTCTTTGACTTATGTACTATGCATAATCCTATAATATATCCTGTAGTATATATACGTAAAATAGGAGCAACGAAGTAAAATAATTATTAATCAATTAATAATTTAAATAAAATAAGTAATAGAATGTCAAATATTCAATATTTTTTATTGGCATGTACATAATTACAATTCTAGAATTTTCGGTAAAATTTGTAGAAATTGTGAAATAAAATGTTTAAAGATATAAATGTAATGGAGGAAAATGTAAGTAATAAACGATAAAGTGATAATGTTTCTTTATGATTTTTTAAAAGCAATTATTAACAGCGTAATTGTGTAAGTGTAATAATACGTATTTGAAATAATTATTTAATTAAAAATATATATTACTAATTAATCGTTATTTATTTGTTATATTAAAAATTAATTACAATAACTATTCAATATTTAGAATATTTTAATACGTGTCATTATAATTACACGAGAGAAAGTTTACTTTTTCTTATAATATCCCTTCCTATACCATTCCAATACTTATTTTTAAATAAAATGTATAAGTTGAAAATTAATTCTTCTTATTTTATTATGATTATTGCTTATAATTCGAATACCTTTATATTATGCATAAATTACAAAGTTTGAATTATCATTTTTACGATAAATTAAATTTATTTCGTGATAAAGTATTATGCTAATTAAAGATATAAAACATTAAATGTTAATTATTTTTATTATGTTAAATATCATTTTTAGTATATTTGTACATTATATATAGATGTAAAAATGTTTCAATAAAATAATGCTAGGTATGATACAAACAATTAAAAATTAATTGCAGTATTTGATAGTAAGCATAAATCTCAAATAATATTTCATCAAAATGTAATTTCTTTCTTAAATAGTTTTTTAATTATTTAAATAAATATATATATATATATATATATATATATATAAATACATTTATATAAATAATTTTTTAATTTAGCCTTTCGTAATTTTATCTATCACTCAATATACTGTTGACAATTTTTAAATTAGCATGATGATTATGCCGTAGATGAAGCTCACCAAGTATTTTCAATTGACTATAGTGGTCTTCAACAGATCACCACTGACTACTTCATCTGCAGCAGATGAGGCAGTAGCCCTTGCATAAGATAGTGCTACATACATAGTCCGACACCGAGTGCACAATTCCTCTTTGGCTCAGATCTTCGCGTATTTATTTACATCTGTATATTTCACATAAACAAAAGTGTATTTTCTTTAATAATGCATGTTTCTTAATGAACATTTACCTGTTTCGAATAAGATTATTAAAGTTTTTATTTTTAAATCTTTTTTATACATATTCCCAAAGAGAGACAATTATTTTTAGTGCATTAAAGAATTTGACAGCCTTTTTACAAATATTGAAATATCAGTATATTTATTAGTGGCTCATGAAAATTTGTGTCTTTTATAAAGCAATAATTTAAATGTAATATAAATATAATTATTTTATATATTTTGTATAAACTAGTTTCATTAGTCTTCTGAAACTGAGTCAATTGTATTAAATTATAAGATTCTATTACAAATGCTTTAATTTATAAGCTTGAATTGAAAAAAAAAATCCATGTTCAAATATATGGACCAATTAATGAAAACAAAAAAAGGACATAAAACATAAATTTAATGCATTCTAAATCATAAATTCAATAAAGTTGGATTTATTAACTTTTCTATAACTGATACTTTTTTATTTTTATATCATTTTTTATACGCTATAAAGATAATTTATAATTTTAAAATATTTTATAGTTTTCCACTGTTTCTTGTTGATCTTATACATCATATAATAATAGCATAATTCATTTCAGTTAATAATTTAATATTTACATTAAAATCCTATTTCAAATTAAAATTTGAAGAATTTCAAAATTTGTTACTGATAAATAATAATTACGGCTATAAACATAATAATTAAATTATTTTATATTTTATAACTTTATATCCAAGTTATAATTGAATAAATTTTAATAGAGATACCTTTTGAAATTCATTTTAACTGAAAATTGCAAAGAATATTAAGCAATTTAAAATTCCACAGCCTCAATTCGAGGTATTAAAAATATGCAATTAACCAAGTGAGCATTAATTATTCGATTGTAAAGTAAGCAATCTATTTCTTTAATAGTAAGAAATATTATATTTTTATTATATTAGGATCAGGATATAACAGAGTTTCATAATAATAATAATACTAATAATATAACATAATACAGTGTTATGCTTAAATTTGTTGTCTAAAATAATTAAGTTTTTATTATAACTTAATACTTACAATAAAATATAATATTTTAATACAATTCATTTTCTTCTACTATATTTTTTACAAAAATTTAATTTATAAAAATGTATTTACAGAGTTCACTGTAAGTATAAATACTTGTTAAGAATTAAATGTCTAATAGTAATTGAAAAGTGTTTAAGAATAAAATTATTTCATTATAAATGTAAATTTCATTATAAAATAGGTATTTGTATTCAAATTAATTTGTATTATTTCATTTTATTATTTGTAATGATTTAATTGTTATCAGTTCTTATTCAAGCAAAAATTAATATTAATATTTTTTTTTTTAATAGTTTTCAATTACAAAATTTTCAATTTTTTATATATAATTTTTATAATTTTTTATATATAAATATATAATTTTTCAATTATAATTATAAAAAATACTTTAGTGCTCTTATTGAAAATTTATATAATTATTCTATAAAATATTAATAAATGAAATATTAAGTTAAATATTTTTCTATCGCTATATCATGTATGACTTTGAAATATTTTTTTATGCACATGCTGTTGTATGATCGTTAACTAGAAATTAAAGTAATAATAAATTAAGTATATTCCTTACAGTTTATCCTAAATTTGAATTGTAAACAACATAAAAAAAATGTCTAAAATTTTTTTTTGTAGATATACAAATAATTTACATTTACATTTACATTTAATTGAAAGATATTGCTTAAAAAATGAAATTTTTATGTATCAGCTTTATGCACTATAGCATATTTTTCATGATTTATAAATCATTCTAATTTTTTACGTACTCAATTCTCTTGCTGATTCCCTCGTCTGCGTGAAAAGTCGTTAATTTAGATGATCATAAGGAAGGACACAACGAGGTGAAATAATAAAACAGACCTGTTCTATTATTCACAAGGCTGCCCGAGGTCGAATCAGGAAATTGTACGTGCTTGCGATTTGGTATATCATTGCTAGAGCTGACTTGGACCGTCAGCTGTTTGGAGAAAGTTATTGGACTATAAGTCGTCGTCGTCGTCATTGTCGTTGTCGTCCTCATCTTCGTCATCTTCGTCATCATCATTGTCGTCGTCGTCGTCGTCGTCGTCGTCGTCGTCGGCGTCGGCGTCGGCGTTATCCATATTTCATTGTTTACCTGGGTTCGACGCGAACTCTGACAAGATGTTGCTGTTGTTGTCGGATGTACGGTGTATCGAATTGCCGGTACCTACGGTATATTACCATCGACCGTTTTCAAATATATTTTCAAATATAATGCTTCTATTTCTAAGAGCAAATGTTTTTGCCCAATGCGATCTTTGTCTTTTCAATTAAATTTGATAATTGCAATTGAATTGTAATTGCCTCGATTCTTTATTTCTTTATTAACTAAATTTTATTGATTGAACGATGTGCTTGTAATTGTATAGAATGAAAAATTGAAAGCGATATTATTTAAAATCGATAAAAAATGATGTAAATTAATTAATTAAACTCAAAACCTTCATTCGATTTCAAAATTAAAATAAATTTTTAAATCATCACATAATAGAAGCAGTAATACCTATTTGTTGTTTCATAAATATAAAAAAATTAATGTAAAATTTCTTTATAAGAAAATTTAATTTTCTTCAAGTTAATTGTATTTTTTACGAATGCAAATGATAATATACATAATCCTTATAAATCTATTTGAGTTGGAAAAATAATGTATAAATAAATAAAAAATTATAAAAATTATAAAAATATATAAAAATTAAAAATATATCATTAATAGTATTACTTGCACCAATTTTAGTTAAATATGATTTTGGATTAAAATAATACATATAATAACCTAAACAATTATGAGAGTCAATATTTTTGTAATATTTTAAAACACGGTTACTACAATTTGTCTTTTATTTCAAGCTGTTCAAAATTTTACTCATTTGTATCATTCCATCAAATTCGGTAAGCTAATTTAAAAATTTTATAATTGATTATGTAACTGTTGAATTTATAGAAAACCTTCTCTTCAATGTCAATTAATAGTCGTTTCCCATAGCTATTTTGATATTAATTTTTTTTAATAAATATATTAAATTATATTCAGTTGATAAATGTAATTAGTATAATCAATATAAAAATATCTGATAATATTTTTCTTAGCTATATCTTTGTTTACGTACAGCTATATAACTATTTCTATTTTTCATATAGCAGTTGATAGCTTCTTTCTCCCTCTTTTCTATTCCCGTCTGTCATGAATGTTATAATTATTAAATTCTATTTGTTTATAAATATGTTTTGAGATAATAATTTTATAACTAATTGATATTATTGATAATTGAATATTTAATTGAATTATTTGTGAATAATTTAGAATATTAAATAATTTGGTTTTATTGTAATATAAATACTAATATTAATATACTATTTAAATAGACTATCGTAAAAGATTGTCGAATATATTTTTTAATTTTTAATGTTAATTTTATTATGTAATTAAATAAAATATGAAATACTGAACATGATGATTTCAAATATTGTAATAGCATTCTTTCAATTAATAAAATTTTCGACAATAATTTCAATTAAAATATTTCAAAATCTTATATTAACTGTGATGGATTATTCATAGTTTTAAAGTACTTCTTTCAAGATTTTCTTTTTTCTTCATTCTATTCGCATCACATTCGTATATTTCCGATTTTAGTTTACCAGGTATACCTACCTTGCTGCTTGTGAAGGTACGTATGTATTGATTTAATAATTATGTGTAATGGTAATTTATTTTTCTAGTAAACATTCAATATTTTTCAGCTATAAAAATGTTGACTTAGCGTTATACGGAAAAGGATAATGTAACAGAATTTATAAAATAAATTATATAGCAAAGATTAAAGGATATTTCATATATTGAATAAAAAGTTCTGTTTATAAATTATGTAAGTAGAGATAATACTTAAAATTTATATAGATTAAATTCAGAATGTTTTTATTTATTTATTTTATTTAAATAAGAAAGGATTAATTTTAATCGTTATATATCCCGATCTGTATGGACAAAGTAAAACTGTAGCGATGAAATGAAGGTTCGTGAAATTAAAGTGTCGAAATGATTATCAGCACACGGTTTAGATCGGTTATTATTGGATTATTAATTTTGTGTTGTTTATTGTAAATACTATTTCAATTTTTAAAATGTATTCACTATGTTATGTCGAAACAATTATAAAGATAAGATAGATAAGTAGAAGTTATAATCGGTAATTGCATTATTTTGATTACTAACCAATATTATTGACTTTGACCTAGAATGCTTCTTTTTTCAAATATGATTATTAAGCTAAAATTTTTTATTTCAAAAATTACGAAACATTTGCTTTTTCTTAAGACATAGTATAATCGTTAAATATGTTAATTAATACAAAGGATTGTCCAGATTCGAAGAAAAAAATGTCTGTATTAAATTATTTTTTATTTAAAAACACGAAGCAGCTTATTTATGTGCGCCTTTTGGTACTCAAGTTTTCATAGAATTCTTTTAAAATCGTTATTATAAATATTTCAACATATAGTAAGAAACTTTAGATCCCATGAATGCTTTTACTGCATCTGCGTTTATATTATATTTCATGTTAAATTATTAGTCTCTTATTCATGTAATTTTATGGTTATTATAGTTATTTCTATTGAGTTCTTAAATTGGGAAATTTTGCAGATGTTATGATTTTTTGTACTATACTAATGATCTAGATAAGATAGCTTTTTAATTTTCAATAATGATAAATAATAAATATTCGCCTCATCATAATGTATTAAATTAAGGTAATGGTTAATTAGTCAAATAAATTATAATTTATATATTTGAATTAATATTCCTTTAATTATAAAAATATTTTTCAAAGACTTATGGATATAAAATAATTAATTATAATATTAATGTAATGCTAACCCTTTGTTCACAGTCATCTGATGCAGTACCGCGACCCGTAGCGTATTCTTGATATTGTGAAATAACGCATAAAACTGAGTAAACCTGTAATTGTCATTATGATAATGAATAAAATAATATTTTTAAATAATATGTATTATCAGTTCATACATTACTTTTATGTTTCGTATTATAACTTTATTAATTTCTTAACACTAATTTAAAATATTAATGATATTAGTAATTTATCTAGTTCTCATTTATTTTTCTAAAACTTTTATTCTTCATTTAATAAAAATAAATGTGATTCTCTTACATGTTTGCCTGAATAAATGTATTTAAAGTTATACCGAACACACTTTTTTTTATTTGCACATATACACACAATCGCTCTCACTTTCTCTCTCTCTCTCTCTCTCTCTCTCTCTCTCTTTCTCTCTCTTTCTCTCATTTGTACACATGATAAATAAAACTGAATTAGATCAAAAGATGTTCTGTATATGGATAGTAAACGTGCAGAAAGATTTACTAATAAAAGCGTGTATGTGTTTTTGATGGCATCTGAACAAAAAGTAGTGATTTATATAGCGTAATTATAATGTAGTGAAATGAGAATAGCGCTAATAGAGTGATATTGATTACTCACGTTCAAGCATAAAAGAAAAAAATCAATTGTGAGGACCATAGCAGTTATAGGATTAAACGCCAGCTGAAACATATAAAGTTAGGACTTTTTACTTATTCATTATTATTAAATGAAAAAAAAATTATTAATAAATATATACATCGATACTTTGCGCATGTAGTTTGTAATTATTTCCAAATTGCTATATTTTAAGAAGAATATAATTGAAAAGAGTAAATGAATACAATTTTTTAATTATAATTTTATACGAAAGATTTCTCATATAATGTTATTAATTGTTAGATAAATAGTTACAATATTTTATCTTGAGTAATAAAGAATAATTTAAATATTATTTTTCAAAGTGAGCTATTTGCTAAATTAGTGAGAATTTTACAATACTGCACATGAATATAAAATATGTATGAGACTAAAGTATACAATAAATATAAATAAATCCGTTTATATTACTATCTATATATTAATAAGATTGTTGTCTTTATTATTAAAGTTCTATTGTTTCAATAATCTGAATATATTTATACAGCAACCGGGACAGAATAATTTCAATATTATACCAATTATTTTTCCTTAATTCTAATATAAAAATAGTTTCAGTTGTAAAAAAATGTTTAAATAAATATATTAATATAATTTAATATATTTATTTAATACATATATAAAAATCATTAAATAATATACCTATAAATGTATAAGATTATTTAATAAAAAACTTATTTTTATTTTGAAAACATGATATATTATTTAAAAAAAAAGGTTCTGTAAAATATTTCACTCCCCTAATAAGTACATTTTCATATTGATCACACGAATCATAATACAATAAAGATTCATTTATTGAAGGATTCTCTATAATAATCTCTTAAGTGATTTTGCAAATTGAACTGTAATTATGTGAAATATAGATTAATAATATTAACAATATATTTTAAGTAATTATAAATTTCAATAAATTTGTCGACATCACCATCGAACTTTTATTAATGTTAATTTTTATCAATATTCTTCATTAATCATATCATTCACGATGAATATTTATACATTGCAATTAAAAAATGGATTATAATTGACTGATTTATATTTTTTGATTATAAATTATATACTATTTTTTTAAAATATATGTATTCAAATAATGTGTGATAGTAGAAGCGAATTATTTAAACCAAAAATTACATTTTTATATTTAATACAAAAATTAAAATATCTTTTCAAAATAAAAAAAATTTCATTTATGATATTAAAAGTAAAAAAGAATATACTGTTTAAGTTTGATTGTTTAAATGCTTTATTTAATGCATTCATTTATTAGTTATTTTTGAGTTACTTATGTGTACTTGTTCATGAATATTGCCAGATTCATTTAAAAAAGATATGATTAGTATTAAAATTAGTGTATATAATTTAATAGTTATTTAGTTATTTTAATTAGTTCGTAACAATAGAATCGCTAATAATTCTTATACTATTTATTTGATTTATTCATACGTTATAAAAAAAATTTTATTATAATATAAATACCGAAAATATTGAAAAATATATAATTATATAAATTTAAAACTCAATAACATATTCATATTTAATTAAATTAAATTTAGAACAAATGAAACCAACATTATTTTAAAATAAAAGAAATTTTAATTACAATTTATATATGCATATACTATTATATGTAATTTTCAATTACTGTATTATATATATTTAATTTTTTATATTGTATAAAATACGAATCAATATATAATTATAAATTTCTTATTTAAATTAACAACTAAATGTTTCTGACTAGTACAAGATAATCGATCTATTTGCTTACAAGAGGATCATAACATGCATTGTTTCTCCGCTTTATCGAAAATGGTATTGTTAATATCGAGTATTGATCGGGTATTAATACTACGTATCCAATTATTTCGATTTTTTGATAAATAAATAAAATTTTTTAAATTATTACAACTACAGTTAATAGCCATACATATTAAATTTACTTATAAACTATTTGTTACAAATGTTAAAAATGAAATTGAATGAATTTAATTTTAAATTTCATAAACAAATGGGTTTACCTTCAATTTAATTGTTAAAACATTAATATTTAATTTAACTTAAAATTTTTTCATCATATTTAATATTTTTTATAATATATTAATAATTGTCTTATATCGATTATTCTAAAAATTTATATGTTCCTCATTTTTCTTCAATCTAATAATTTTAACTGGCTATTAATAAATTTATCTTTATTTCTTATATATCGAAACTAAATTGAAAATTTGAAATTTTATGATCTACATTAGTAGCTAAGCCATTTATTAACTAGTTGATATTGAATGAATAAATGTAGAACAAGTATGAAAATGCGAAATTTTTTTCATACAATGTTTATTGATTTAAATGGTCCGAATGAAAAAGCGGAACATTTGCGAAATATTAAGTATGAATTAAGTATAGTCCAAAGTGAGAGAGTAAATTTCAAAGGAAAATTCAAACTGAGAAGATGGACAGGCACTTAACATGAATTGTATACTAATTGATGTAGACGTCCTGGAGTTTATTATTTGATGGTTTCCATATAGATATCTGTTTAAAATGCTTGTACATTAATAAATAATTTTTTATTATCTGTATCTAAATAAAATTAAGAAAGTAAATAAGCGAAAATCATTAAATCAAATTAACAAAGACGTGTATATTTATATATACTTATCAATATTTATATGAATCTATTTATATGATACGACGAACAGAAGGAAGTAGATCTTTATATGCTTTTTATTTTAATACGCATGCATGTATAGAAAAGGGTTCAAATCCTTATCGGCATGCAGATATAAATGTCGTATACATTCCAGGTTGTACGTATTAAAAAACCATTTTTAATATTATACGTTTTTACTAGTATTAGCTAATCAAAGCCATTAATATATTTTCAATAACTTATTTTAACTTATAAAGTTCAATTTCTTTAGTTCTTAATAATTTTATTATTGCGTCATAATATTAACATATTGAATAATTAATTATTAAATATTTAATAGTTTCAAATTCAAAATTAATTTAAAAAAATATATATTGTATACATATATCTATATAAAAGTATATAATATAGTTATATCTATATAACGACAGTTTAGAAAGCACCTTAAAAACCTATCTGATATTTGTTTTATAAAGTACTTCTTATTTTTTAAATATTAAAAATAAAAATTTTATAAATTAAATCGTTATTTTATGTTTTATTTATATTTACAAAATTATTTTTTAAATATTCGTTTCAAATTATAATATTTTTAAAAGTTATCGTTATCTTTATCTACTTTAAACAAAGTTTGTATTTAATAAAGTTTGTATAGTTCTACTATTTCTTAATTATATTGTATTGAGAATTTCTATTCCAATAAACTTGGAAAGAAAGTAATATTTGTTAAATGATGCTGGCTAAATTCAAGTTATTAATTCCTTTTGAGAGCGTGTCTTGTAGTAGTTTTGAGGATAACGTAGAAAGCTATGATATATCTTAGTAAGGATAATGCCAGAAAATGAGTTTTATGTTCAAAAGATAATAATGCCGGAAGTTGATTAATTAAAGAATGTCAGAGTGAGATTCACTTTATTTTTTGCGTGAGAAAATTCCATTTGAATAATGTGTTATAAATAAATATGAAAATCGAACAAATAAATATCGCGTTATTACATAAGTAGTTGTGAAATATTAAAAAAATTTTAAAGAATAATATGGAATGAAATAATTATTTTATTCGATTAAAAAAAATATTAGTTGGTTAAATGATTTGACAGATATAATACTTTATTATAATGCTTTATATAATAATTTATGTTACAAACAATAGAAATTAAATTGTAATATTTTATTTTATGAAGCTTTATGTAATACTGAAATTATTTCTTACCAACTATTGACTCTAATCTATTTTCTTTATTAATTCATCATTGAGCAACAGCACACATTTCAAACATTTTCAGTGCGTTAATTTTATTATATATTTTAGTTAAAGTTCAAATTAACTTTATATTATTTTCAAGGTTTTTGTTTTCAAGAAGTTTATATGATATTGTAATGGAATATATCTCTTAATGCAACATCAACAAGCGTTTAATTAATAGGGATTAAAGAAAGTTTTTGTGTAACCGAATTTGTTGTATTAATTAGATGCTTCTAAATATGTAAGACAAAAAAAAGGAAAGTTACTCACCGAAACGAAGAAAAATAAATATATTAAATGTGATATGTCAACAAAGCTACAAATAATCACAATGATAATCCATGGTACCAGTAACAGCTTTTCATCCTGCAAATTAAATCATACTTGTTACTTATGTATCATTATATTTATCTAGAAAGACTTTTAAGCTAACTTAATATGATAGGATAGAATTTGAAAAAGAGTTGGAAGGATCTTATAGTATTTTATAGTAATATTTTATGGACTATTGTTAGTAATATATATTATTTTTCCATTAGACAATTTAATAATTCCTTGAAAATACTTCGTTCATTAAATAACATTTATTATTGCTGAATAATTAAAATTTTTATGTATATACAAAAATTTGAATTCATTCGCTTACTGTATTGTTTTAATATGCTTTAGAATTTTAATTTGTTCTTCAATAACTGAAAGATAATTCTTAATATTTTTGTTGAATTATAGTTTAAGAGTTTTATAATTGTATAAATAAAAGAATATTTGTTTATAGCTACATATGTTTATTAAAGTTAAAAATAGATAATCGCGTAGTAACACTAAATTTGTTGGTATTACTATCTAAAATCTTAATTTTTGCTTGAATTAGTAAAGAGAGAATAATTAAAATGCATTCTATAAGTCTCTTTGAAATTGAATGCTGTCAATATTTCTTTCTACAAGGTTAGATTACAGTATTACAGTATTAGACATAGTTATATAATATTATTTATGTTATTCTTTTAATTATATATATCCTAATTATATATATGATCACTATTGATAAGCGAATAATACACGGAACGTAATGAATTTAAATGTTATAAAATTATCAACTTAATAAGGCTTAGTACTATTAAAATACTAATTAAATTTTTATATACTGTATTTTCATAAAATTTAGAAAAAAATTCTCGATACAATTAAATTTATTAAAGATTTATGAAAAAATCTTGTTATATGTTATTTTTATTGCTTCTATTATTATATATGAAATATTAAAATTTCATTTTATTTAAAATATATGCTAAACTTGCCTTTTGATTAAGTTAAATTTACATTTCATACCACATTTTATATGAATAAAACATAAAAACTTGTTATTTATCAAATATAAGGAATCTCAAATATTTTACATTATTTCGTTACATTATTTCGTTTACATTATATCGTTGTTTTTCGAATGTGGCTAACTTTTTTTAGGTTATTTAAAAAATAGAAGATCGAATATTTTATTAAATAGTTTAATTATTTAATAATACAGCATCAATGCAATCACAATTTTCATCTATTTTTTTATTGTATTTTTAAGCTTTTATATATATATCCAGGTTTTTTTCTTTGATGAGTTGCAGTCTTCGCTAAACTCTTGCTAAATTGTAAACATTTAAACTCTAAATAGTCCAAACAGCTATTAAGTGTTATTTTATATTATACTTATCCTGACTTATATATAGATTTTATTTATTTAATAATATTAATTTTTTACAGTTTGCCAAATTTCGATGCTAATTCTTTTTATCAAAAAATTAGATTAATTTATGAGAATTATTTCTTATATATTCTAACTACAACATTTTATTACCATATTAAACTTATCTTATCATTGATAAAACAGTAAATTTTTTAATCAATTTAATAAATATTTATTTTAGTGAAATTGTGTTATTATAAGTAATGATTACATAACAAAATTGAATTAAAGATGTACGTGAAATATTTTTAATCTTTAAGATAGAGAAATCAATCTTTTTATGATATTTATAAAACAAAAAGAGGACATATTAATTTAGGATAAAAGAGAGTCGACATATTATAGGGATTTACATTGAACTCTTTTTTTTTATATTATTTTAAATAAGTCCAGATTGAAGTAAGGTATATGCCAAATAATTTATACAATTCAGTACTTCAAGATTAATGATATATTTTCTTATTTGAATTGAAACCATTATTCTTTTTTGTAAAAAATTTATAAATTATAATTGTATACTATAATTGGAGATATTAAAAAGGTAGGGTAGTTTGAAATTTTGTCGAAAATTGAATTTTTAAAATTTTAGTTTGTTCATTGATAAGTATCTTCAATATAATAATATTTTGCATATCCAAGAGTAATTTATATTGCAAATTATTTTATAATAAAAATTTCTTCGAAAAAAAAATTTATTAGAAAATTTTAGAAATCTCAATTATTTAGAGAGTATAAATTTACATATTTTGTGTATAAACAGCGATATTATTATATTATAGTTTTACATTTGAAATTAAATGATAAAAATTATTAAAACTGGATAATAAATCTTTTTTAACAAAATTTTGGAAATTTAAGGCTCAAAGCATATAAAAAATAAAATAATTGAAAGATATGATATCAAGTAAGTTATGATAGCCTGTATATTTTACTAAGTTTATTTTTTATTAATACATTAAACCATAACATAATATATTTTAAAAGTATTTTAAAAGATATTATTATTGATGTACAATAATTAACAATAATGACGTTGAGTTAATAATTAATAGACCTACTTTTTAATATGTATAATTTTTTATAAATAACATCATTAATAACGACATTAGTGTATATTACCATAATTACTTTAGATTCATTGATTTAATAATTGAAAATAAATGCGTAATATATATGCAAGTTTTCTTCTTTTTTAGAATATACGTGGAATAAAATTAAGTTTTCTAATTATTCCCATTTTTGATTGACTTAATAAATAACGACGAGTAAAAGAGAATAGCAGTCTTGAAAATTAATTATTGATACAATTATTGATTTAATTATTTTATCAATGTAATGGATAGATAGAGAATGATTTTTTCCTTTAACTATAAAAAAATTTTGAAAGTCTAATAGTTTCTAAGCACATATATTTATCGTGCAACCTTTAATTAATTATTATTTAAGAAGAAATACCTTTCATTAATTAATACATTAATGGTAAGAAATATACTATTTTATTACAATACAATTCTAATCATACGCCACGTAATTTTAAAGTATTTGTAAATATCAAATAATAGATAAAAAGTGTTTATTTTTTTATGATCAATCATATAAATATAGAAATATTTACGATAAAGAATTTTCTTGTATTTCTTGTTTTGTAAATAATATATTTTTTTTTTATTTACTGTATATCTATATCTTCTATATTATTTTACTAACAAATTAAATAGTTATTATAGATATAGATAGCTTCATTAAAAAATTATTATTTTTATATACAACAATTATTATATAATTATTATTATAGATTATTATTATAAATTATTATAATTATTATAGATTATTATTATTATAAATTATTATTATATTGTATATAAATATTATATACAATAATTATTATAAAAAAAAATTGAATGTTAGGATTTATAACAAATTTTAAATTTGAATGTAAATATAAATATCAATTTTTGTTTAATTTTTAATTATAAATAACGATAAGTTTAGTTTTATTATTCATTGATTAAACAATAATAATATAAACAATAACTTTATTATTTATTTTATTTCAAGAATATTTAATAAACAATTTAGTAATAAAAATTAAGTAAAATACCTTAAATAGTCCGTATAGTAGTAACAAACAGCAAACAACACCGCAGGAAGAACATATAAGAAGTGTGATGTTAAATCTCATTGTTACTGGAAAATAATAATTAATGATTTATAAATAGAAAAGTTCGTATCCATGTGATGAGTATATTTAATTTAAGAAATGATTTTTTTAATTTAATTATATATATTATAATTTTAAAAAATATAGGATATTTTTCTTCTTCGAAATTTTAAATTTACAAGAATTTAATTAAAGAAATATGCAAAAAAATATTTTGAATAAAAAAAAGAACATATTAGACATTTTAAATGTATTTTAATTAATTATTAGATTAATATGAATTCACATTTTTTATTAGAATTTTAAGTAGAAAAATTATTTGTATTCAAAGTATATTAAAGTTTAAACATATGTAGAATAAGTGTTAGTAAAAAAAGAAAAAACAAAAATTTGATAATATTGAAAACATAAAAAAAATGATTAGCAAATTATAATAATTTGACAGGTAATAAAAAGAAGTTTTACAATAATTTACAAATAATTTGGAAAAATTTGAAATTGCATATAATGATCAACATGACAAACGAAATTGTTATTATTATAATAATAGAAATTCCATTGATAATTATATTAAATAAAAATAATATTCATAAAAGTTAATAAATAACGAAATATAATGCGAAATCATACAAATCTGAAACATAATAATAAATTATATAATAGAGTGACTTAAAAATAAAGTGAAGAATAAAGAATTGAAAAACAGTTAAGAAAAGTGTGGAAGTATACAAAAAAAGGAACGCATTTCAACTTATATTACAAATAAATTTTAATACAACAGATCGTTTAAATATTGAAATATTTTAGTAAACAACCAGAAAACTAATGTTCTAAGGTAAGCATATGAAATATATAAATGATTAAAAACAAAGATAAATATTGTAAATAATTAGATTTTTGAACAATATCTACGTAATTACTGAAAAGGATTATTAAGAAATTATTATTTTAAATTATTTTATCAATGAATTATTGAAAAATTGTTTGTAAAAAGAATATACTAAAAGTATATTTATATATTTCTAAAAGTAAACTTAAATCTAGTATAAAATATAAGAAATTTTTAAAAAATTGGCATTGATTTAAAAATATGAAAGAACTTATTATATAAAACACATAAAACATAAAACAAATAAAGAATTAATCATACAGTATAGAAAAGTAAAGAAAAGTAATTTATGCCTGTTACATTTATCTTTTAATTATTCTTGAATTCTTAATACATTAAAAAAAAATGAATTACAATTTTGAAGCTGAAAAAATAAGAATATTTTTAATAAACTAGATAAATACTCTATAATTATTTTTTAAAGATATTATTAAGTGTTTCATTTACTTATAGAAAATATTTTTAATAATTACTTACCAGGAGATACTTCTGATTCAAGTACGCTATTTGATTTAGGAAGCGAACGATTTCCCGATAGATACTGACCTTCATCTTGTAAAACTGTTGCTATGGTCATTGCAATAACTGAATAATATAACTGTAATGGACAGAGAAAATATGTCTTCATAATTTATAGCTTTAAAATGTTAATGAATTTTCAACTAAACTATTGAAGAATTTTTAATATCATTGTGAATTCATATTTTTTTATAGATAATGATTAATGAATTTTATGTACTTTATTTTCGACTTCATTTTCAAAAATATTATTGGGTTTATCTATTTTTCATTTATAATCTTTATTTCAAATAAATAATTAAAAAAAAATTAAAGTGATACATAAAACTTCTGCTTAAATATAAGATATAGTTATTTATAATAAAGCATAATATATAAATATATTATATTATAATATATAATAATGATTTTATAGACTATAGCTCGGTATGGCATTATATTTATTAGTATATTTTATAATGTAATTTATTGACATATATTGGATATAAATAGTAAAGATAAATTTACTGATTTTCAATTACTTTTAATTACGGAGTACTATTGAAATTTTTGTTTGTTTAAAAAATGTAATAAAAAACTTCTTTATATAATGAGCCCTATATTATTTATAATCATAAATGATTATATTCTGTTATTCATTTAATATTCAGCAAAATAAGAAACAATTTTAACAATTCACAAAAAAAAAACATTTTTGCATAAAATGTATTGAAACTTAATTTAGAAAAATTTTTGAGTATTGAAAAAGAATTAAAAAAAATGCAAAAAACTTTTTAACAGTAAACCATAAATGTGAATTACACAATTTATAGTTACCTCCTTCTTTATTAGTATATAATAATTTTTATTAACTATTCTATAATAATGTTTTAAGATGTCATATTATTAATAATATTTCCTATATTGTGTAAATACTCTATATTATTTTCTAGAACTTTATCAGTAATACAGCAAGGTTATAGTAATTAATAAGGATAAGTAAATTAATAAGATTGAATAAATTTAATAATTATTTGTATTAGGCAAACTTGCCTTGAAAAAAATTAATTTTTATATAGATAAAATAAAATTCAAGGAATTTAGCAATTATCCAATTTTTAATTTTTTTATATATATTGTTAATTAATATATTTCTTACCTAAAATAATCCGTAAAATGATTAATTTTTTTTTTAGATTCTTATGTTCAATTCTTTCTAACTCATGATTTGTTGTGAATATAATCATTCATATTCATAATTTCAGTTTCATTATTGTCTACATTCATTACATTTATAATATTTAATATTTAATTTGTTCATATAAATTGCAATCATTCTATTTATATAATATATTCTTCGATTGTATTAGTAAGAATTATAGTAATTCGTGATTAATTAATTTAATCAAAAGACATTAATTATATATTTTTTACTGTACTGTGATGTGCATAAATATTAATATTGTATTTATATTAAATTTTACATATTAAATACGCTATTTATTTAAAAAGATAATAATATTATATAATGTTTGGATTATAAACTTAAATTATTTTTATTTATACCATACTAAATTTATGTAATAAATTTTTTCTAGAATTCTTTCTTTTCAGAATATTCAAAATAAAGGAATATTCAATACAATATATTATTTAGGTAACATTAACAATTTGTTATTCTAAGATATTTTTTTTATATTTTACCAAATTCAGTAAACTACAAATAGTTTTTATATTTATTATTCAAGGCTTTTATGAAAATAATTAAAATATTTAGAACACAAATAAGTCATCAAAGAAGTACAAAAACTATTTATTTACATATCGTTTTAAGCATAAAGTATTTAAAATAACAACTTTGTTGTTTCTTCTTTGTCATATTTTGTCCATTATTATGCTGAAATATCTGTTTCATCGCAAAATAATTTTCAAAAATATTTTAGTTCATTTCACATAACTTATGTTTGTTTTAAATTATGTGTCAAGGTTATAGAAATATTTTATTAATATGCTATTTTAAATATATTATTATATTTATTGTGTTATTTATTTATTATATATTATATTTATTGTTGAGTTAATATATTTATGCTAACCCAAATTTCTTAATTTTATACCAGAATCTCTTCATAAATATTGAAGTCAAATTGGAATTGTATATGAATTTCATTTAGAATTGCCAACTTCAATTATACTCGATAGCTTCAAACAATTCTTTTAACTAATGAATTAAAATTTTTTTATTTACATACTTAATCATTTTGAAAAATGAGCGCTTGTATTTAAAGTGATAAATAAAATAATAAAGGTAAATAACACCAAAGTAAATATTTAAGATAAATTAATAAACAAAAAACATAAATTATTTCTGATTATTTAATATGTACATTCTATACTTGCCAAATAAGTTTTCAATTTCTTTGCTTAAGTTTATCGATTGTATTGATATCTACGAGTCGACAATTTCATGTCAATACTTCATGGACGATTAATAATTTTTATAAAATATTAATAGACTATTTTATTGAAAATCCATATTTTTATGGATGATATGAAACTTATTCATTGTTTTATTTATGACAGTGAAATGTAGAGATCATAAGCAGTGATATAAAATTTTTAAAAAATCGATTGACTTATACTGTTTTTACTATTGATATTGTATCAGTATTGCATAATTATAACAGTATTAATATTCGTTAAAATTAATTATAGTTGTGATTTATTTAAATTAATTTAAAAAAATGGATCAGTTTGAGTACTTGTGGTTAAATTTAATCTATAATGCATGAGTATGTTATTTGCCTAATTAATAATTATGATTTTTTGGCTACTATTATTTCCATTTCTAGAGGGAATTTTTTCGGAATGATGAGTTGTACAGTATCATTGATTAATTAGTTGGACTTAAATATATTTTTAATAAGGAACAGTTATAGATAAAAATATATGACAACTAGTAAATGAGACATATCAATGAAATGTTAAAAACTATAAATATTTCTAATAATAATTTAATTTTAATTATTTACTATATGAGTAGTATATAGAGAAAATGATTTTCTTGGTTTGTGTTTTTTCATATTCTATTTCTTTATTATACTAATAAAGTTTTGAATGAAAATATTTTGATTTTCTAATGTACATAAAATAACTTATTTTACTTTTAAAACTTTTTTTATATATATATTTTAACTCTATAATTGCTATAAAACAGTCGAGTCTATTTATGTACTATTCCTAATAACATTTTGTTAGATAATCCTGGATTTCTCAAAATTGTCATAATACTATCCTTTCTTTGAATTTATTAAATTAGTATAGAATTTATGACATTAGACTTTGCGAAACAAGTTTCTTAGAATCTACAGAATCCTGTGAAAATATTTTAATGTTAATATTAACTAAATTATATGATTGAATTTAAATATATTGAATTTAGTATTAAAGATACTACCAGTTTTGTATTTATATTAGTGTACATCTTAAATGATATAAATACTAATATATTTTTTAGAATGTAACTAAATAGATTTATACTGAAATAGAAGTGTGGATTAATACTAAATTTCTCGATTTATGATTTATCCATATTATTTTATGTACTAATATTTGTTTCTTTATTTTATTTTTTAATCGAGATGTGAGAATTAGATTAGATCTCTAGATTAGACTAGATCTAATATCGAGATATTAGAATTAGAAACGAGATACGTTCTTTATTTACATACATTTTGCATATTTCTTTACCTTTTTAATATCATTAATATTCTTTAATTTTGATAATAATTGTATATTTAGAAAATAGATTCAGTTTTTTTACATTACTTAAAAGTAAAGTAAAATGCTACAATTTTTATCACATTTATAAATTCTTAGTTTTTAAAATAAGAAATATATTATAAATGATTTAATTCAAACACATTTCGATTATTATATTATTATGCATATAGATTATTATTATATTATATATAATTAACAAGCACATTTAGAATAATTTCCTAATATAAAAAAGCATTATTAATCAGACGAATAAAAGTATGATCTGAACATATTTGTTATTTAAAAATACTTTTATACGTTTAATATAAAATTTTTTATATAAATTGTTTCAGAAGATAATTGTACTGACAATTAATGTTCAGTTTACCTATATTCACGTATACATATGAAATTTTACTAATTTTATGCTTATTTCTTATAAAAGAACTCTATTTATTTTTAATTTTTTGTTCTCTAATTTTTCTAGTGAATCAATTGTATATATAACTTAAGAAATTTAGTAATGCGGGTGAACATCTTCCTCACAGTGGTATTTATTACAAACTGTATAGTGACTATTTGTATTAAGGGATAAATATTGAATCCAAACTCTTGGTGAAAATATTTTTCAATTTGCTAGAGAAATGAATGTATATATAATAGAGGACAAAATGTTGTATAAAAAGAAGAAAAGAATAATGAAATGTTACTAAAATAATATTGTAATCCGACAGAGACAAAGGGAGAGAAAAGAGCAAATAAATAATTGTATTGGAACTAGTTACATTCGTACATATACTCAACTAAATCGGATTATTTATCTGTTCAGAGAACTCCATGTGCTTCTTTCTTTTCTCACGTTTGTAAAAAATTTAATGGTATATTTATTTGTTCGGTAATTAATTTTATTTGAAAGATTAAAAAGTATGTTTTTAATTTTTCTTTAAAATTTGTTTCTATTTCTTTGTTTTAGAATTTTTAAAAATTCTAAATTTAATTAGAAAAAAACCAAATATTAAATTATGTAGGAAATAAAAATACTTACAATTTACATAAGATTAAGAATAGAAAATAATATTCATTGGTTTCAACTATTTAATGTATTTTAAGCTAAATCACCAATTTTTAATATTTATTTTTTATTATAGTTATAAAAAATAATTTTATGTACCATCTGTTTCTGAATTTTTTTCCTGCTTTTTCATTACTATGTATTATAATATTAAGAATAGTATAATTAACTTTAATAAATTCAAGAAAATTAAGTACTATTATTTTATATAATTTTTTTGTATTTAATATTTTATTTTATATAATCATAATCTTTTTTTATTAGAATGTTTTAAAAACAAATCAATTATTTGCTTAAATTTAATTGTAGAGTAAAATATTTTCTTTTTTGTTAAAAATTTAAGTAGATTCTGTTTATATATATTATCAAATACAAAAAAACTGTATATTATTTCCATTAAAATTTAATAATAATTTTTTTTTGTATATTATTTTCCAAAATGTGTATTAAATTAATTATTGAATATTTATTAAAAATAATTTTTACTAATATTAATAATAAAGTATTCTTAATTATTAATAATAAGTTCTGAAAATTATAGCCTTATTATCATGAAAATTGATCATAAATTTACATCTCTGCATTAAAATTAAAAGATTATAAGAATATATTAATATAATTTTTTTCTATATTAATTTAAATAGTACAAGTATAATTAATATCCATTCTAAGTTGATATACAATATAAAATGGGTATTAAGGTTAATTTAGTTTTGTTTCCCATGCCTTTTATAAAGCAGCATTACATTCTTTAATCAGGTTTCTCTGTAGTTATATATTATTAGTTATTTATCAATGATATTTAGTAATCAGTAAAATTCATGGATTTTCATTAATCTTTTCAAGTTATAAAAATCAATTTAATTTCATAACCACACGTACTATAATATGTAGTATTCTGAAATATTTTTCGAAAACTTAATTGATATGCATAGCTTGTAGATGTATAAGGTGTACCTTATACACCTATTCTTTGGAGTAATATTTGCCAACAATATTCGCAAAGTTATAACGATGAACAAGAGAAAGTCACAATTTCATAACAGCGTATACTGGTTTCAATTAATAAAATATTTTAGTCTAGAAGTTTAAAAAATAAAGTTAAATATATTTACGAAAATTATTGAAGTAACAAATATTCTGGAAAAAAATTTAGATGGAAATTAATATTATAGTAAGAACAATGCATGAATATAAAGTTTATTAGTATAGATTAAAATATAATGTTTATAAATAATAATAAATAAGCAGTTTTTCGATGGTATTAACTTAATTAAATAAGCTGATGATTATGGATACATGTTGCTTCAAACTTAAAAGCTTGCCTTGCCTTAATCGTAGTACTAAATCCAGAATTTCATCAACCTTTATCACGTCATATATAAATTCGAAACTTATATGCGCTATTCTAAATATGTTCAAACGTATTGTAGTTAAACTTTGTAGTTAAAATAAATTCGTACATAAATTAGTTAATAAATAAGTACTTGTTAAATTATAATAATAATATACTATACGTAACATTTGTATATGTACATACGCACATAAAAGCATTTGCTCTATATTTTATGTTTCTTATATATAATTATATTTTTAATAAATAAACACATGCACACATAGATACGCATGTTTGTATTTATTTATTTATGTACATTTATGCATATAATTTATCTATTTACACATGCCAACAGCGCGCGCGTACGCCAGTATCTACCCTCTCTCCTCCACAATGAATCACGATAAATGAAATATAATTAGACAAATCAAAACATGTTTATTTATTAAAAATATTATAACAGTTTTCTTAATGAAATTATGGAACTTATTTACTAAAAAATTTCTTGAGTAACATATTCTTAGTTATGCAATAACAAATTTCCATACAGAATTATACATACAACAAAATAATATAATGAATATATTATAAATATACAATATTTGGTAATATTCGGCTGGCTTCACTATTGTTATAATATTTTAATAGATAAAGAATAGTTTCTAAGTTATATCTTAAAATATTTTAGTATAAAATAACAAATAGTAATTATATTAATAAGTGTATAAAATTTTAATTGAAATAACATAAATTATATAGCATAGTTTAAATACATAAACAAAAAATAAATATTAAAATTAATAGAATGAACAATAAAACCTAGACAATAAATTGTATGCATAGAACAAAAGTAGTTGATTTAAATATAATAATATTTTATAGTATATGACATTTGTTGATCAGAAAATATATAAAAGGTTTAGATTATAAACATTTTTAAATTAATGACTTAATAATTAGTGATTTTTGCTCTTGATTTTAAACATAAAATTATTAATTATTATATTTAAAATTAAAAATATATTTTATCTATTATTATAAAAGTAGCAAATGACAGAAAGAAAATGTATATTTTATATATAAAGACAAGTTTATTTTTATATTTCAAATTGTAAAATAAAGTATAAAAATTTCAATTTGTTCACTATGGAAATACTGTACAGTGAACAAAAAATTAGAATATTTATTTATTAATAGAAAATTTGTATATACAAATTATTAACTACTGTTTTCGTAATTATATATGAAATGTATTATATAAATTTTTAAATGGATATGTTCCTATTAATTATACATTACTTTCATTTTACATTTAGTTATACGGAACTAATATTAAACCGATTCTTTAATATAGAAGAAATTGAAAGTCATAATGCTCTAGAATCATAATCAGTTAACTGGACAACTTTTATCAATTTAAATTCGAGTAACTTAAATAATTAAAAATCTTTTTGAAATACAGACTTCAATTTTTACTTAATAATGTTATTGTCAATTTTACTTTTAAATGTATAATTAGTAAACATTTATAATAGTATGTTATTCTACATTAAAAATGATTTTATTAATAATAAATACACTTTCAATAAAAATCTATAATTAACAAATGTTTAGATATCAATTCATTAATTTTTATAAACAAGACGTATCTTTAAAAAATAATTATTCAAGTAGCAATCACAACTATCTATGGACTGTATTAAGAGAAAATATAAATATCAATATGTTACAATTTCTAGGTGTATTACAATTTCTAGTAAATGTATTTATAAATTTTCTGTATGCATAAGTTAATATAAAGTTATTATATATCAAGTTAAGTATAAATTAAATAAATTCGTTACTATAAGTAAAAATGACAAAAATAATTTTGTTGTTTTTTGTAGACTATATAACATATGGTAAAAATTAAATATTCCCTTTTTGATATTTTCAATGATATACAAAATTTTCATGACAATATAGTTTGTAATACAATGAAATTTTTTTGAAAGTATTGACATTTTTAATATACTTTTAGAATATACATATATATATTTATTTACGTTTAAATATTTGTAATTAAAGTAACTATATACGTTTAGAGTGTTTATTTCATTGGTGTAATTATATTAATTATATTAATAGCTTTAATAAATAAAAATATTTAAAGTAAATAAATATATTTAAAGTAAATAAAAATATTTAAAGTAAATAAGAATATTTAAAATAAATAAGAAAATTGACATTCATAAGTTGAAATTTAATTTTATCGATGATCCATCGCATCGAGGTGCCTTCATTATAGCTGTTGTTTCAGCTTGCATTTATAAAGCTTCAAACTACATCTAACCGTTTACACTCACCATAGTGTAAATAGCGCAGGCGAAACTGCCGCGACGCACGGATCGCCAGCAGCAGCAGGATTGCATAATTGACATGTCACTTTCTATACCAACACCGGCGCTGGCTTTTTGTTACGGTACCACAAGTGATTACGATGGACCGCAAGGAGGGCCTGTACATGTTTCAAGCTATAAAGCTCGCGCAACGTGATGCCACAGAGCCGACTGATCGTTCAAAACACTTTGCCTCCAATATATATTGCTGCAAAGATGCGCGCGCAGTTTTCCAGCAACAGCATCTCTGATCCGGAGATCATGGAACTTCGTAGTGAGAACTTCGTATATTTAAGGTAAATCTAATTTGTGTATATTATATAGGATAAATATTTTATTTAAAATTTAAGGTAATTATTACTAATAAAATTAAAATTAAAGGTTAATTAACTTAATAAATTGATTATCTTATAATTATAAACCAATGAATTGAATAGAAAATCCATATGTTAAAAAAATGCATGTCATTTTAAGTAATTTTCGATAAAGTTTATAGTTTCGATTATTAGACACTTCAATTTATTTTTCAAAATATTTAAATCATACTGGCGTGAATAACCATTTCAGTCATTGCATGTACATCTAATTTGCATGTTATTCGGATTTACAAAACTATAAACATTCATAATATATTCGTATATTTATAGTTTTTTTAAATCTGAAAAGTAAAAATTATATATCATTTTTACATATTTATGTAGAAATATATATAAACGAAACATACAAAAATAAACCATTGTATTGTTTATTAAAGATCACTATTTATTGTTAAATATTTTATTAACATCATATTTAATTATAAATGAAAAATATTTGATACAATATTTGTTTAACAAAGTTTTTTATATATATTTCATGTGTTATTAATTAAGATTATATTGGATAAGTATATTACTAATATAATGTAACGATAAGAAATTATTGCCATATGGAAAGAGGAACGTTTTTATAGCAAATTAAAGTGGGTATTTATTAAAATGCTTATAACTTTCATTTTATATTTGTTCTTTTTACATATTAAAATTTTATAAGATTAATTACATATCGTTAGGTTCAAATTTACTAGAAAATTTTTTTAATATTTTATATGATTTATTTCTATTTATTCTAATATAGATTTGATAAACATGAAGGTTCAATTTTGGATTTTACTTGGACAATATATTATCTTTTGTAAGTAAACAAAATTATTTGCAATTTCGTTTAAAAATATTGAAGTTATTATTTTTTATATATTTATTAGATACTCAATATGGATTTGTAAGTTTAAACCCTTTAGTTGGTAATAGTATCAGGCTTGCACGAACTAATGAATTTTCATTTATTGTATCTTTAATGCGAATAAATCATTTGAATCCTGATCCCCAAATGGATCACATATGTATGGGATCATTGATCTCTCGAAAACATATTTTAACTTCTGAACACTGTATATCAACAGAAAGTCCAGAAGGAATACAAATAATCGTTGGGTCCACAAATTTATATGAAGGTAATGCATATTTTATATATTGGTGGATTTCCTACGACCAATGGGCAACTGTAAGAGAAATCCAACTTGAATTTTTGGAAAATGATGTAGCTATTATACGTGTAAGCTACATTAAATTCAATTTATATTTCTATACAACCAATTTATTACTATTTAAATATACACTTAACCTAAAATATTTAAAAATAGAATAAAATTCCAAATTTTAAATTAAATATATATTTAGTTATTGAACATTGTACCTGCAACGATTAACTTGGCACGTATTTCGGCTGGTCACAATACTGATTTTTACAACATAGTTGTTCAAACAGTGGGATGGGGTTCTGAAAATGATAGTGTAGCTAATAATAGGTTACAAGCAGTATCACTACGTGTCATAACAAAAGAAAATTGTGAAAGTCGTATAGGAAGATTGTTGAATCAAGAAATTTATATTGAGGAACAACAAACTGTCTGTACTATTGCCAATCCATATGCATTATTAAGTTGGGTACTTATATATTAAGCAATATTCTTTCATTAACTTAATTACAAGATTAACAATATTCTTAAATATTATAAGTATATATATTCATAAAAACATCCTTTGTAAAAAATGTTATTTTTGGCATTTTATATTTCGAATTAAAATTAATAAACAGAAGAATTTAATCATGAATCATAGAGAGTAGTAAAATTAAAAAGATCACAAATATCTACGTATACGTATTTTTAATACATTATTAATATTGATGATTTTAATTCATAAAATATATTGAGTTATTCATATATTTTCATATAAAAATTTATATTTGATAATATTTATATAAAAAGATATATGAATGATGAATTATATTTTTATATATCTATTATATATAAAAAATTATTTGAAATTGTGTTAATGTTAATTTTATGTTTATATAGAATTTATTTCATACATATAAAAAATTTTAAATCATATCAAATTAATTGGTTTTTTATATGAACTTTAATAAAATTACCTTCATTTTTTTCCTACATTTTTTTGTAATGATCTAATAATTATTTTATTTTTTAGGGTGACAGCGGTGGTCCTCTTTTGAATGCAAATAGCATTATAGCTATTAACAGAGGAATATGTCCGGAAGTAGCATTAGGTGATCCTAATGTTGTAAATTACCATATTGGTATTGCGTATTACAGACCGTTTATTTTGGAACTTTTATATTTTTCATGTACATAAATAATGTATTATATCGGTCCCCTTTAAAGAAAATATTTTCAGATATTTTAATATAGAGTAAATTCATTATAATTACAATACAATTTATAACATTGTAATAACTTTGTACATTGAATTTCCAAATTATTTTATTTATATTAGCAAAATAAAGATTAAAAGAATTATTTTAATTTATATGATTTTTTACCTCCTAATCAAAAAATTATTTTATTGATTTAATATATCTACTATATGTTTATAATTAATCTAATATTTAGAAAATGTTTAAAATATTTTAGAATTATTTTGTTGATACACGTAAGATTAACAATTGTGAATTTTATTATCAGAATATACTTTAAAGCTAATCATAATATAGAGATTTGTTAATAAAAATTATTAACAATATAATAGCACAGTTTTTAAAAATAATTTTATTAAAAGTTATGAAATAACTTTATATCAATGTTATGTTTCAATTTATTTCACTACTCCCTTCAGTATACATGTTGTAAACAGTTTTTGCAATTACTTTAGTTTCCTTTACTATGACGAATTATAAAGAACTTAAAACGTATATAAATAAAAAGAATATAGTCTAGGCTCATATACTTGATGTATTTGATTAAAATTTGATTGAAATTAAGTTTTTTTCCAAATATTATACGTGGGAAATTTTGTAATACACTGATTCCTATATAAATAGAATATTTGTATTATTTGTAATTGGTAAATGCTCATATGTTGGTATCTTTGCGGTAAGACTTCATACTCTTTCTTATTATATCGTTTAATTATAAATTCATGTTAGATAAAATAAAAGAATAAAAACGTTAAAATTATATAAACGAAAAATTTTGTTCAATTATCTACTGGCAACATATATTAAGAAGCTGTATGCTTACTATTAAAGATGAGATTATAGATAATATATCAATTTTGAATATTAAGATAGTAATATAAGATACATGAAGGAGATAGTCGTTGATTACAATTATGATTATAAAAAAATTAATTATCTGAATTACAGTCACTATATGCACGGCTTAAATGGAAACTGGAAAGAACTCAAAATAATTAATCTTAAGTAATCTTATTAATTTATTAATATTAATATTATAATTAATTGGATGAAATAATGACTTAATTATAAAACTGAAGGCTTGAATAAGATGAAATAATGTAAAACTATTCGTGTTAAATACTATTATGATAATACGGTTTTATCACAAAAAATCATAGTCTTGGATTTTTGATTAAGTAAACATATTTTGTCATATTAATTTATATGTGAGTAGTATATAAGAACAATATAAGTCAAAAGTAAAAACTGTTTTTAATTATAATTATAATTTTAATTACAATAAGAAATTCATCATTATATAAGGGCTATTCTATGTCATTTATTTAAGAAAATAATAAATGTCTACACTTTATAAATTTAATATATAATTTTAATTGTATTTATAATATGTATTTATAATATTAATTTTAGTTTTCAATGATTATAAAATTTAGTATTTATATTTTAGATATATTAAGACTTATTCCATTAAATATATACAAATTTTAATTTATCGCAAGAGTTATTCGATGACATAATAATACCTGCTCCTTCTTTAGGTTCTGTTTTGAAAATAGTATTTGAAAAATCAGTATTCCTCAACTCTTCATTGTTATAATAAAATGCACTTTTTAAACTCTCCATGAAATCATTAACTTTTTCAGCAGTTGTTATTGCAATGACGAAACCACCCCAGCTGTCAGCAAATAATAAAGTAATATTATTATTAAATATATTTTTAAATTCAATAAAATATTAAATGAAAAGAAATTATGATTATTAAAAATGAAAAATACAGAACCTAATAATATATATATATATATATATATATATATACAACATAAGATTTTTATATAATAGTTAATTATTATTGCTAAACAGTTATTCAAAATAATTTCATCAATAGTATTAAAACTATGAATAATATAATTTTCTTTATTTAAATGGTTAAATATTTAAATATTTAGAATAGATTTATAATAATATATTACGAATTGAACATAATACTTATTTATAAATTCATGATTAAATAATTTTAAATAGCACGTCTAAAGTGTAGAGAAATTTTATATTCAAACTTTATCGCAATAAAAATGTAAAAAAAGGAAATTTATAGGATATTAAAATAAAAGAAAATTGAAATAAAAAAATATAGGTCCTTTAGTCTTTAATTTTCTCAATTCTGCATTATTTTTTTCGAACATTAGAATATACTAATAAGATTTCTTTTAATTCATACAAAAATGAATATACATGTATTGGAGTTCTGTATAACAAATATTAAAACAATTTTTCACTGTTATAGATAAAAAAAAGATAAAAGTAGACGAGAAAAAGTACGGAAAGATTACGAAAATAGTAGTGGAAAATAATAACGAAAATTAAAAAATGATATTAAAGAGTAAAAGTAATAATATTTTGCGTATAATAAAAACAATAACAATACCAAAAGATATGAAACGCAAAATAAAAATGTGTATTTAAAATAGAAAATTCAATATTTTCTTTGTATAAAATACAAAGACATGTTATTTTATTTTATTTATTTAAACGTAATTTTATTTTTGCTTTCAAGTATACATATTTAGATAATATAAATAATTTAAAAATAGTTTTCAGTATATATTTAATCCAGTTTCTAGAACTAATAAAATTAGTTATAATTTAAGATATAATTGAAAAATATAATTGAATGTATTTTTTTATTAGTTATAAATTTGATTTATATATTGCAGCAAATAAATGATTTCAAAATATATAAAAATTAATTTGAGTATTAGATAAATATTGTTTTTGTAATTCTTAACAACTTTTTTTAGAAATAGTCAATTTACTATTACGAAAATTAACAAATCAGGGGTTAAATATGAAACAGCATTAGATTTTATTAGACAATAATGATTATAGTGTAGAATTTAACATAACTCATATTTATTCTTACCCTGCACCTGTTAATCTTGCTCCAAAAGCTCCACTCTCGATAGCTTTAGTAACAAGTGTATCAATCCTAGGATGACTACACTCATACAAATTCTTTAAACTTTGATGACTTTTTGTCATAAGATTGCCAAGTTGACACAGTTGTGTCGATTCATCCATGTCTTCAAGTTCGCAAATTTCTTGGAACATTGCAACTCTTGCAGCTTCTAGAAATAATTTCAATAGATTGCACATATGTATTTTAAAAATTTATTGGAATTTGATAAAGTACAATATATAAATAAAATATAATGTAATTATTTCTTATGAATTCATTATTAATATATTGTTTTGGTGCAATATATAATAATATATAATATATAATAATATATAATATATAATAATAATAATATATAATAATAAATATATAGTAAAAAAAAGGATAAATATGGATTTATAAATGATTAGTTAATATGTTAATATATTTTTTTACATTACAAGGAAAATATTAAAACATAAAACAAAGTGTAAAATATCAAAAGGGTAAGTTAAAAAATTTATTAATTGCATTATTATAAATAAATTTTAAATCTATGAAGTACATTTCGTATTCTTTAAACAAACTTAGTATACGTTCAATAAGAAAATCGCTTGGCAAACATAACTAATAGTTTCAAACTATATTTTGTTTAATAGGTAAAAATTGCTGAATTTACGGTGAAAAACGGTGAAACCTGCATTAATACAATTATGTGATATGAATAGTATAGTATGAAATAAATGAAATATATCAAATGAATAATATTTTCAAACATTTATCTAATAATATAATCATATTATTTTATATATTTTAAAATAGGCACATGTTCAAAGATATAAAAATTTATGAACTAGGCAAGATGTTTTTTTATCTAAAGATTTCTCTAGTTTATTTTTAGTAAAAATTATAAAACAAATTAAAATACGAAATAACTATCAAAAACTAAGAAATTATCAATATAAGTTTAAAATACAACTGGCATTTATTTATTTTGTTTATATGATATTATAAATTTAATATTATATTAAACGTATGTAAATAAACAAATGCCAAAAATGATTATAGTTCAGACAAATTATTGTTTTTTATTAGTGCTGATTTTTGCTGACGATTCTACATTCTAACTTTATAAAAATACAACATCGGTCAATTTTAATAATATCAATAATATCCAATTTGAAATTTAGCTATATTCTACTTGTAAAAAGTATCAAGTTAAAAAAAATTTTTAAGGTTTAATAATAATTGTTGATTTTTTTCATTATACAAACAGGTTTTATACCTCCTATTAGTATTACTTTGTATAAATACTATTTATTTTATATAAGTTTAATTGACACATAAACGAATTAAGATTGAAAAATGTCATAACTAAGATAATTGTAATAAATATATGAATATTATGACAATTTCTCTCATGTAAGAAACAACTACAATAACTATCAACAATATATATGTTTGAGAATATTTAAAAAAAAAAAAGAAATTGATATAAAATAAATAAAATAATAGTTTCAAATATACCTTGAAAAACGTGGAGTGCTCGTTGTTTTAATTTGAATTTTTGCGTTCTATAATGGAGTACATTGGATATTACTTTCAATTCATCCAGAGATGTTTCAAGTATTTGACATATCTATAAATGAAATATAAAATATTAATGATATATTATAATGACATATTACCATTTAAATATAGTAAATTTTTTAGAGTAATGTCTGTTTTTTATGAAAACATAATGGTAAAAATTTTATAATATTTCCAATACTTATATTTAATACTAATATTTAAGATAATATGAAATTTAGAATATAATGCGCTCTTAGAACTCATTGAGTTGTTACTAAATTATATAATAAATATATATACGAAAAAATATGTTTAAATTTAAAATAGTTTTATGCGATTAGGCCTATCAAAGCTATTTCAAAGTAAATATATATTTGGAATTATAAATTATAAATGATGCTAAAACAGAATTTAATTAAGAATTTTCAAACTTATTTAGAAATATGATCATATTCAAAATTAATACTAGTTCCAAATAGTTTAATTGAAATATATTTGTAGGAATATTTACCTTAATGTGCACAATTTTATTTTTGTAACTACAAAATTATTTAAAAATTAACGATCTTCCTTAAATTTTTTTTAAATTACGAACTGTTTATACTATAATAAAATTTGAACATAGTAATTTAAATATTATTGTTTATTAATAAGAGTAGGAGATAAGAAAATTTGATAAATTAATGTTATAAAAAATTAGCCTATAATATTAATAATAAAATATGTTAATAGTAAAATTAATAAAATAAAATATATATTTAATATCAAATGTACCATTTTCATTAAATATGTTATAAAAATGCTATTTTAAAAATGTAAAAAAATCTTATGGAATAGTTATAATACAAATTGAACTATTTTATAATAAAACAGGACAACCTACTGAAAAGTTATAAATTCGATAATAAATGATCTCTAGTTACTTTTAAAATAAGCTACCGAATAATCTTGACTTGACATATATATATATATATATATATAGATAAATTATATTCGAAGTATTACTGTATTATTATAGACATTATAAGTTGTCAATAAATAAAATTTCAAGTACATGCTTTTTACATCTGCTCTAATTTATATTTCACTATAAATAAACGTGCCTACACGTAGGTCAACATGCATACCTCTTCGAGGGTATAATGCTCTTCTTTCAAATTGGCCATAACAATCGCTGTCATTTCTTCGAGTGTTTTATTAAGACATTTTTGCACATCGATTAATTTCGGAACATTACACCAATCTATATTATTTTTTTTGGCTATAATCTGTAAATCACAATAATATCGCTGACTATATAAAATATATATAAATTGTAATAGAGAAAAGTTAATCTTTATGATCTTAATTTAAAGTTTTTTCCTAATATCTTTTGTTATATTTATAATAAAAATTACTTACAAGTAAACAATACTTACATTTTAAACATTTTAAAGTAATAAAATATAATCATAAACATAAAACAGAATATATATATATATATATATATATATATATATATATATATAT
>NW_011948417.1:9682854-9723912 GCF_000503995.2 Ceratosolen solmsi marchali
ATATATATATATATATATATATATATATATATATATATATCTGAATATTATCTATAAATTAATTAGTATTTAATAATAATATTTTGTATTAAATTTATGTATTCAAATTATTATATAATTAGAAATTTCTTCAAAATATTAGTACGATGGGACTAATAGATTAAAGATTTCATTCGTTGATATAGTAATTTATATTTTCTATAAAAAATATTAGTCATCATATTTATATATTATATTGTAATAAACGCATACAATTCTTTCTTTATATTATTGTTTTTATTTTATTTGTATACAAAACAAAATAATAATATTGTATTAATACAGCTACTTTTATATCATTTTTATAGATTAATAATTAAATATTTTTAAGGGATTTTAATTAAACATGTGAAAACATAGATAAGATTCTAATTAAATGTTTTTTAAGGGAATTTGGCACTTCCCACAGTTATTATAATAGAAAATATTTCCTTTATAATTCAATTGAAGGTAATGGAAGCTATTAAATATGGTATGTGCATATTTATGTATATTCATATAAATATTTTTTTATAGAAATAATAATTTATATTTATATTTTAAGAATTTTACAATTACAAAATTATATGTGTTTTCTTTAAATTTTATTTTTTTATAAATATATAAATATAGCTACATGACGAAATTAAATGAAAATAAAAAGAATATTACAAAATTTATTTGGAAAATAGAATATATTTTAATTAAAGTGTGAATTTACTTATGCAGTTTTGAAAATTTAGTGCTGAGAAATTTATAAGAAAAGACAAAGTGCTATAGACTTTTCTATAATGTCATCAAATTTATTTTCAATAGTTTGTAAAACATTTATTTAATGCCTAAGATTAAGATAAGTCTATGACTAAAGTCAATTTATTAAAGGATGTAAAAGTCAGCAGAATTTTTATCTTGAAAATTACGATAGAAAGCTGAAAGGTACTTGAACTCTAATAACAACAATTATAATTGGGAGCTGTTTTTAAAATAGTAAACTCTGTAATATAATCAGCAAATTTTGACATTTCATAATTAGTTTAGAATATTTAGTGAATTATAAAATTCTCTTGTATTATTAGTATGATAATATCTTTATTCATTATACACACTGAAATCTATCTTATAAAATTTAAACAATCTATTTATATCGGGATATTAATTTTAATTTATTTATTTTATTACATTAAGATGTTTTAAGTTTTTATTTCTTATTATTTTTAACTTTACTTCAATTTAAGCTGTAATGTAAGTTTTTGGACTTCAAATTGTATGATAATGATAAGTTGTTTATTTTTTTATTGATGTTTAACGATACCTGAGCTGCAAAACGACATTCTAAGACCCTCGTATTGAAGTAAGAATTAGAAGCTTTATTGTGATCTACTAGACTATGTGCAATTACAAACACAGCATTCTTCGGTAGTGCAACATCAAAAGCACATAATGGATTAAATTTGATTAGTTTCGCCGAACCTAAAAAATCGCCATTACAAAGTATTTGATTATTGTTTACTGTTACCTAATTTATGTGGACATATATTATCATTGTTTATATTTTGTTCGGGTTTATGAGATTTATTTTGTATTCTTTTAATTATAGGAAATTATATTAGGTTCTTGAAGCTAATTTGTTACAACTGATGATGAACACAAGAATTTGATTAATTTCTATTTATAATTAATTTCTTAATATATGACTGAATCTAAATAATGTATAATTATATCATACATATAAAAAAATTATACTATGAATTATTTATTGAATTATTTATTTATATTTAATTTAAAATTATATTTATATTAATTAGATTATATAATTTAGATTGATTTTTCGCAATAATAGTACAACGTTAGTTAAAAACAACGAAATATCTTCCTACCGGCTTTTCCGAGAAAGGCAATTGCCTGGTCCATTCCACCTCCTTGAGTACCAATGTATGTTTCGGCTTTGGCACTCACTGTTGCCATATCTTCTTTTGACATTTTATACTGCATTTTAAAAGAATATTGAACGTCTTATTAGGTTTCATTTTATATTCAGAAGACACTTAGAAAAATCATTTTTAATTTTATAATAAATTTTTAAAAGATTTTGATATTTGCGATGTCCGTTTATTTTAAAATCGATATTGTAGTGTATAATAGATATATGCATTTTAAAATATATATTTTATCGTATTTGTTCATAAATATTCATCTAATATAGGTTTTAGATTATGTTATATTTTTATAATTAAATCTGCTTTTATGCATTATAATAAAAAGTATTGAAAAGTTTCTATTACGATTATTATATAGCGAAAATATAAATAATTTAACTAAAGCACTTTTAGATTAATTAATAATATAAATATATGAATACAAAGTCAATTGGTTTACTATTTATTTTTAAATATTTGAAATTTTTTGTGAAAATACATAGCATAGTTAAGTAAAAATAATTTAAATTCATAAGTTAATACAATTCAAATAATATATTAGATTTTAAGATTATATAAACAGGAAAAAAAATAGTCAAGTTAAAATAATATAAAATTATCATAAATTCTCAAGATTGTGCAAGCTAGACTAAAATTTTTGTAATAATTTTGTTTTTATATTTTAACTCAAATTTTTTTAACTAAACATTTGTAAATAAAAATCTTCTATAAGTAACATAAAATATGTATAAGTATTTGAAACGGAAAAGTATACATCATACAAAGTTCATTACTTTTTTTTTTATAAAATTATTATAAATATAAAAGAAATGATTAAATGTAAATGAACGTAAATCGTAAAACACTCGTTTTAAAATAGAATAGTTCAATGATATTTATTTTTGACGTAGACATTTAGGAAAAACGTAAAGTAATATAAAGTCGGACATTGTAGTAGGCAAGTAAGAAATTTCTTGTCGCTGTGGGTCATATTGTTGTACGCAAAATTACAGTACTTCGTTTTTACGGCACAAGCTTTTTATGGGTGATGATAACGTAGTGCACGAGAGAAGAACAATAATAAAATTTAAACACAATGTAAATTTAAACAAATAAAATTTTTCATACACATTTTCATCTTTATTTGAAAATATGCAAAGTGTAAAAGTGTTGGATTTTAAGAGCCAATTGTTTACAAATTATTCAGCATTATTTATCGATAATCCGAAGATATTCCAGGGAAATATTCTGAAAATATTATATTATAATTTTACTTTATATTAAAAAAAAATAAGTAACTTTTATATGAATATGATAATTTTTTTTGCATACATTTGTATACGTATGTAAATGTACTACTTTTATAATAGACAAATTTGTCATCAGAATTAAAAAAAAAATCATTAGAAATTAAATTTTTTACAATCAGTAAAAAGAAATTAAAGTTTTTTGAAAAATATTTTTTTGATTTAAATAATATTCCAAATAATAGAAGTTTTATATGTTTGGGATTGTAAGTTAACTGCATTTCAAAGAGAAATCGATGGTATTTTTCCTAATGTTAAGCAAATTAATTGTGACATAGTTAATAAAATCGAAATATAATGGTGAGTATTATGTTTCATAATAATTTACGTAACGATGGAATTTTTAAACAATAGTCAATGTAGTATTTATATGTATTATCTCATATTTTAGCTATTTGTAATTTTTTCTGTAGGGATTTAAAATAAAGAAAATTGATTAAAATTGATTAAAATATTGTTACAAAGAACCAATTTTAAATTCCTAACAATTATTTAATAATTTAACTGTTTCAAATACAATTTTTATTTATCAAATAAAATATATCATATAATTCATTAAAATTTCTAGTTCGATGAATTTCACTAAATTAAAAGATGAATGAAGATTATTAGTTTTGAAAATATAAAGAAATCTTTTCTTATCCATAATATTCACTCTAATGTATCTTTGCATTTTCTATCATATAAATAATTTTGCAACATGAAATTAATTTATAATATATATTATATGAAATTAAATAATGTAACATATTTTATTTTAAAAAGCATTATAAAATTTGAGAATTTAAAATTGTTCTTATTAATTAATAATTATATGAAAGCTTATACAATATTATGAAAAATTTTGGGATCGTAATCATTTCGATACTTTCCATTTTAATGTTGCTTAATTTTTAATTTATGTAATCACGTAAAAAAATAAATATTGAATGAATTGTTATATGTTTGTACAATCACATATTTTAAGGGTAATATATATTTGATCAATACTAACATTAATTTTTTTGTGGCTTCTATAATCATGCTTAACAATATTATATTTTGTCAATGATTTATAGATTAATAGTTCTTCTAGGCATTTCAATATTAAACGTATAAAATTAATTTTTATATTGAAGGTATTCATTAAAAAATATAAATCTCGTTCGATTTATCAATAAAATAAGTTTAATAAAATAATTCAATATATACATAGTTTCTGTACACATATATATAGTTTAGCAAAAGAATAGTATTAAGTTTTATTATTATATAATTGATATTAAACATTTAAAATCACATTACATAATAAGTACAATAATCTTTATTGTTCTTATTTTATACAAAATATTAGTTTCGTATGGAATTAGTTGTTACTGTTTTAATCGTTTTGTTATGTATGTATTGTGATTATATTATTCTATATGATTTTAAATATAAATAATATTATGTAATACTAAGTATATCCATTCTCAATTAAATTTACAATTATTTCGTTTTGTATTATTTTCGTTAAAAATGTATTTATAAATATCCAATATTAAATTATTTTCATATATTGTATATAAAATAATTTATTACAATTTTGTATTTAGTTGTTGCTCTTTATTGATGTACGATAATGTATCTTAAACATCTTACACCACGAAGTTAAAAAAACTTTATTTTACGAATTAATAGAAAATATTAACTATTTTACTATTGTAAACACACACACACACACACACACACACACACACACACATATATATATATAAAGATGTATGTATATGTATGCATATTTATTTATTTTTGTTATTGTATTATATTGTATTTATTTTGAATTTGAGTTTTAATCTCAAAAATTTAATTTGTACATCGTTGTAACATATTGAATTTTTGAACTTAGCGTCAATTATACTCATATAAATATTTGTCGATTAATCGATACATCTATGCATATGCATATATACAAACAATCAAATAAATAATAATTACCTGACAGATATGAACTGTTGCGAGTAATGCAGCAGAAACTAACGCACTAGAGCTTGAAAGTCCTGCATTTGGAGGTATGTTTCCCCAAACTACAGTGAGTAAACCTTTAGGGATATGTTCTTCGGGGATAACTTCTAAGGCGCCTTTGACACCACAAAGAAAATACTTGTGCCAACTTGGACCAGTATGATTCTCATCTAATCGTAAATTTCTATACAATAAAATTCAGAATATAGCTTAATAAATATAATGTTTAGAAGATTTTTCATATTTGTCATGATAAATCTAAAATTCAGACTAAGATTTTGGAAATAGATTCTTTATAAATAAGACTATAAAATATTCTTTTATTTCATACGCATTCTGTAAATAAAATATTACATAATATATAGCCCGTTTATTGATTTTCAATAAATGCTATTAATGAATTATGGCGACCTTGCGTTCAATAACTTGTTTAATATAGTTGATAAAAACACAAGACTAATGTATAGTTAGCATATTGATAATTTGGTTTTTTCACTAAAATTGTAGTGAAAATTTCGTGTTGAGACATTGCCATAGTGCATTTTAAATGTGATATCGTGTAATAAGACCCTATATGACTAATAATATATTTTTTAATTGTTTGAACATTTTTTTTTTAACAATTTAGAATACCTGTATTAGCTAATTAAGGCAGCTCTTTGATCAGCAAGGGCTTTAAATATTTCAGTTCATAATTAGTGGTACAGCATATTTTAACTATCGTACGAGTAAAATGTCAATTTCTGCTATATAATCACGTGATATTCAATGTACTGTTGTACCATTTTTTTTAGAAAAATATTTGACTGATATTGAGAGCACCAAATACAAATTATGTAATATTCTACGTAAAATCATCAGTGTAATACAGATTCAGTTAATACGCATATTAGCATTAGTAAATCATTAAAATGATAAAAGTAAAATTAAAATGTGCAAATTCAGACTTTAAAATTTTTTATTTTTCCATCATTTAATCGCTTTTACATTGTTTCAATAATTAAAATCACCATACTATTCCAATCTCACAATATTATTGTATTTTTAATAAGCCAATTTTATAAATATAAAATTTGTTGTACATTATCAAATATTTATGTATTATACACATACATACGTATATTCATATATTTAAGAATTATTTATTTGAATTCATATTTTAAATATAATTAAAGTAACAATTAGGTATACTACATAATCAGGAATTATATAAAGAGAGACAGTATCAGTATCTGGATATATAAGAGTTCGGTTAGTTTCCAAATAAAATATTTGATAATAGAAAGGAAAGATATCATATAAATTTGAACAGGCCGAGAATGTGAGTGGATGAGAGGGAGATTGCACTATCCGTAGATCTATATAATGAAAAGTAACACATAAAAATTCTTTTATACCACATGAATATTTTATAATCCCTCTTTTGAATTAATTAATTTATTATATATAATATTACAATTAGTTTTCATTCGTGAATTCATTAGTTAACTAAATTATAAATATTTATTTACTATGTGATTAATAATCCACATATATACATTGGCTATATATACGTAGCTATATAGATTGCATTTTTTAAAAGTAATTACATATGTATATGTGTGTGCTTGCGTATACAGATATATATATATATATATATGCATAGATATACAGTTCATACTTAAAAAAAAGCATTTCAGAGAGTTTGTTACAATAACATATGAAAATAAGTAAAGAATAGACAATTTGAATGCAAATGTGAAACAGAGAATAAAAGACCTGTAAGTGTAAGTGTTGGAACAGATGAAATTTGTAAATGGAATTGAAAACCAAAACTGTAAGTATTATTTTCGATCATTTTTACGGTAATTAATGAAAGACGTATAAATATATATTAAAATTTTGATTTTTAAATGTAAAATTGAAAAATGTTCTTAGCAATAAATATATACATTTATATCATTTTTACAGACGAGTTTTTAATTTTTTAATTAAAATATTTTAAAAATTAAAGTATTCTTTTTTCTTTATTCATTGATATTTGTTACCAGTTGCATTCAAAAGAATTTTATGGATATACAAATATATGAAAAATTCAACCTTATTCAAGACAATGCACTTTTATACAATTTAAAAAAATGTAAAATAATTTGTATTCTACCTAATAAACTAAATTAGTTTTTCAATTGCATTTATTTATTAATATAATATAATATCACTAAAAAAAATACTTTCAAATATAAAAGATTTTTTTAATTAACCAATTGATATTTTAATAATCAATGATTATTTAATTTTGTCATCGAGATGAAACAAGTATCAATATATTTTTAAATTATAATTGCAAAAGATTGAAGGAACATTAATAAAAAGAAAATTACTTAGTAAATTAAATATTCCTTTTATCCTTAAAGCTATTAGTACTAGTAAAACATTAAAAGAAATGGAATAAAATTTTATATCGCCGTGTTGCATTCTCAGTGTACATTCATTGCATTTAGAGACGACTTTGTTTTTTATAACGACAAATATAGTTTTCTTGCATTAAAATGAATTATTTATTAATAAAGTCATACTTTTAAATTAATAAATTTGTTTTAAAAATATCATTTATAACATTTAAAATACTTGATTTCATTAGATTTCTTAAAATTCTTTGTAATTTGATATATTTTCCTTTTACATTTTATTAATTTTAATATAATTTGTTGTGATATTTATAAATTTGCCTTTAAAATATAAATACAATACTTCTTTAAATAATACTGCTATTATATAATTGAAATTTGAAATTTAATTATTTTATAATTCAAATATGAATATTAGTTATGATATTCCAATTAATACATTTAACTTTTGTAATATTATCAATAAGAATAATTAAAATTTTAAATTTCGTATTTACTTTAAATTATATAATAATGATGATAAATTTTTGAATTTTTATTAAAATTAATAAAAATTTTTAAAAATTAATTCTTTTTTTTTAACGTGGATATGATATTTTAGAAAATTACAATCTTCTATTTTCTTTACATTTTTATTTAGTTTGCTTATTTTGTCTAATAATTGATATTGAAATTTCATTAATTTTATCAATAATTAGATAATTGATTTTTTAACTATGCAATTTCATATAATTTCAAGTTAAAGTTTAAAATGACATTTTACAAGTCGTGAAAATTAATTTCCTGTAGTTGGTTCATTTCGCATTTTGTTAAATTAAGTACTGCGCGTTCGTTCACATGTTGTAACAAAACCGAAGCTACATCCACGGCATCAAGTAAATTCATTAATGTCAAGGCGACCCTTGCCACGAACACTGCTGTTAATCAAGTGCGTCAGCAAAGTACATAAATTTCAGATGCAAAGTTTTAAATACTTTTTTTTTTTAAAGGTTTATTCAGATTTCATAGGATATAATTTAGGTATCTCGTAATAGAACTATGTATTGAATTATTTCAAATTGATAAATTACTTTATGCGTGGATAATAGACGTATTGTCTACTTTTTTATTTTTACTTGCCCTTCTGAGTTATTCATAAAATTTTGTATATAATATTTTCAGAGACTTATATTATTTAAGTGAATTTTTTACAATTTTGAAAGTGGTTTTATATAATATATTATTGCTGTTTAAATTCTTATAATTATTGATATTATCAATTAGAAATATAAATTGTATTACTTTTATATCTCATATTGTCTATAATACATTAAATATAAATATTATATTTCCTAGAAGAAATTATCAAATTAATTGAATTTTAAATATACATTAAGTTAATATAATTTTTTCTTTTAAAGAATTATATAACCATAAATAAGATTACTTATTAAAAAGTATTGTAAATTTTCAATAATTGTTTTGAAAACAAATTAAGAAATAATTACTAAAATACAGAAATAGAAATAAATGTAAAGGATTTCGAAAAAGTAAAAACTAATTAAATCAATTTTAATAACATTTTTTTCGTAGATTAATAAATGTTAAAATTAAGCAAGTGTGCTTATAACGTTAACTTAGGATAAAATAAGCCTTTTTAAAATTTCCACAAAAGAAAACAGTTCAAAATTGAGAATAAATTTTCTAATATTTTAATAATGGATAAATTTAAATAACTTTGTCTATATTTTAGAAAGTCAGATGGAAAGTAGTTGATAAATATTTCAAAATTTATATATATATTTAAATTATTATTCGTTTTCATTTACAATTTTAATGTATTAAACGAATACACATATTCCTCACATGTATATGTATATATAACGTACATTGAAATTAATTATTAAAAACACATAATTGTTTGCTTAGCATTTATAATTAAAAAAAAGTAATAATATTATACTTATAATTACTAAATGAATAGTTAAATAATTAAATAATTAAATTATTATATAAAAACAAAGAGTAAAAAATTAATTCAATCAATAATGGGTATAAATTTATTATGATTTAAAAATTAAAAGAAGATTATTAAAGTCTACCACGTTTTTTAATATTGTACATACTTTATTTTTCGTAAGCCTTTGTGTTCATAATTTGGATATTTATCGTCTATATTGATCAGTTGCAATTCATCTTCATCCGATTTAGATATTGCTACCAAAATATCGTGTTCGATAGCCATAGGACATACTGAATATCCACAATAATCTATATGCTCACCAATTAAATTAACTCTGTTAAATAACAAACAAAATACAAAATCAACCATAAAGTTATTTTAACAGTATGGGAGTTAAATTAAATATGAAATTGAAATTATATTTCAATATAATTTATATTTATAAAAAAAAATGAAGTATAAATTTTAATTAATTGATGTAGTCATATAATAAATGGTACCTATAATATTTTTTAAATCATTTATTTATCAATAAAAGGAAGACAATATTAAGAAATGAGCGTAAATAAGAATACAAAGCATATTTAAGTGGGCAAAAATAGTTTATTAAGCTCTAAAGTAAAATAAATTCTTATAAATATAAAATATAAAATAATGATTAATAAAGGAAGGATATTAAAAAATTTTTTTTCTAGATTTAGTTTAAAGAAATTTCTTACCGCCCAGGTACTCGAACAAAAAATGAAGGAGTTTGACGGAAATTTGATCGAAAATGTGATGCTAAAATATTTAGTCTGTTGTTTAATTTTTTATCTGGTTTATGTGTATCGTACTGTACTTTCAACATGTCTGAAAATGAAATATTTGTACTATTTGTACTAACAGAACTTGTACTCTTTAAATCTTACTTATTTTCATCGTAAACAAATTTATAATAAATTTAATAAACAAAATATATTGGAAAAATATAAATTCTTTTCTGGATTTATAATGAAATATATGGTATGGAATACTATAATTATATATAAGTAATTATTAATATATAAAGCATATTTAATACATTTTGAACAAAAATTCGTCTTTGGATAAAATGATGAAGCAGTTATAAAATAATTATTACATAGAAAGCTTGTCGTAGTATGTCCAATATTTATGTAACATAGAAACGTAAAATTTAATGTTATCTGCTTACATTTCGAATTTCATAATTCAAAATATGTGATTTAAGGAATAAAAATTAGTATTCGTTTTTCGAAGAAAAATTCAAATGTAATCATTTAATTTTGCGAATATTATTAATATAATATAACTACTATGTTACATAATTACATTAATAATATCGATTATTTTACAGTACTTAATATTAATAATATTCTATCGGTATTTATATTAAGATAATGTTCAATTTTCAATGTTCGATAATTTTATGTAGATATTTTATATTACAATGCTTTTAGATTAATATAATAACCAATTTAATTTATAAAAAAATTATAATATTCGTTAGAATTAAATATATTAACGTTAATAATAAAAGGACTTTATTATTGAAAATCATCAGGCTGATCAATGTAGTGCATAAGAACGGCGCTTTAAGTTCATAAAATGTTTTGGCGCCAATATTTATGTTCAAATTTACTGATATTGGCAATAAGCAATGTATTCTAAAAATAGAGGGCTATCCTTTTATTTATGTAATTTTTAATTCCCATTTAAATAATTAGTATATGCTGAGCTTCCAAAGTGTCGCTAAATCCTTACATCTTAAATGAATTTAGTTTAAATGAGATGCAATTGTAGAATTACCTTATAAATTTGAAATAGAATACAATTCAACAATGGCTGCACATATGCTAATTTATAAAATTTTAAATTATATACTACAGTATATTATTGAAATAGCTAACTTTTTTCTCTCTTCTTAATGGCTGTATACTGAATATGGAGCGCCGAGTTGCCACGCAGCAACACTCGTGCATATGGAATCACTGTAAGTACGCGTACGATCAGGTGACTGACAAACAGACGTACTGTTGTCCACTATAAAATTATCTCGCCACGAGATAAATAAAAATAATGTTGATTTTATAACAGACTCTACACTAAAATAGCAAATCACTTTAAGCTATTATCATTATATACTGGCTATCTCGATTATATTTTGTTGTCCATTTTAGAAATCGAGAAGCCGAAATTAATACAAAGCATTTTACTCGCGGAAAATCATGTAGCCCCTCTATATTCTGGTTGCGCCGGGTTCATATTTATCGATTCAGGCGATAACAAATAGTTCGAAAAGTTACCACTGTGCGGCGTAATACAATTTTCATGGATTTATCACAATTAATATACTTAGTTTATTACCAGATTAATTTAATAAAATTGTACATTATATTTTTGTACACGTTATAGTATTAAAAATTATAAATTTATTAACATATTAAACTAATCAGTTTAATTATATATAATATATGTTACGATATATTGCAACAAAATTAATTACAATTGAAAAAAACACTATCATATAAAAGTTTAAAAAATTTTTTTTAAATCATTATAAAACAGATAATGCGCAGATAAATAATAAACAATCTTTTGACATTTATAATATATCAAGAATTTAAAGAATATCTGATAATTTGAGATTTACTGTATTCGTTTAAGCAACGTAAAATTTTTATTTAATATGAAAAAAGCATATAAATTTTAGTTAATAGAACTTTGTGAACTAATTTGTTTTTTTTTAGTTATGTGAATTTAAATGTTCTTACGTAGACTATTATATTAAATGGAAACTTGTCGAAGAGAATTAATGAATATATCGTAAATTTGTCTACCAACTAATTTTATTTATCCAGTATTTCTATGAATCTACTTCTAATACACTGACGGAGTTATGTGGTCATATTATTATTATTATTATTCGAAATCTATAATAAATGTTAAGAGATTAAAGGATGTTGTAATGCTTAATGGACTAATAATAGTTAGATAACGATATTAGAGCTATTACAGTAGCATATAATTTTTATTTTGCGTTTTTATACGCATGCGCATATCGCACCAATTCAATAAACATATTTTGCCCATGAATGTGTGTTATCGAGCGATCGGATATAAAAGCGTTGTTATTTTTATTATTATTATTACTATTAAAAAAGTACATATAATATTATGAGAGGGTAATTTTGTATATTAGTATTTATTATTTTATAAATATAAATATAAATTAATATATGGGTATATGCCTTAAACTGCTTGAATGAAGTATTAATGATTGTGCATCATCTTGGGGAATAAAAAGGGACTTCAGGCGGCATTAACAAACTAGTGTATGATAGTGACGTTACTTTAGTTTTTACTGAAAATTAAGTGGCGCGGGTTTTAAAACAAGAAGAAGAAATTAAATTATATTAAATACTGTACAAGGTTAAATAATCATAATTTGTACATATTTTTTAATTTTTCATCTTTTATAAACAAGGCATAAAAACATGAGCAATCAATGCAGAGCATGAGAAGTTAATTTTAATTATAACGATAGTAACAATGATTGTAAATATTTCATTATAAGCTACAAAAAATAAGATAAAATATCATATAGTAACTAGTATGGTTATTGTCGACTGTGTTTTCAAAAATTACTTTAAAATTAATTAGGTTAGGTATTTTATAATTTTACTGTTAATGTAATAAATGATAGAATTAGTAGCTTTGTGAAGAAATATTATAAGTTGTAAATGCGTTGCAATAATGGTGCGTAATATCATTATTAAATATTACATTTTTTAAAATTTCACTTTGTAAATTGGGTAAACTATCCACAATTTTCAGCAAAAATTTACTAAATTTTTACTATTTATATTTTTTTTAGAAGAAAAAGTATTTAGCTACCTAATATTTCCATCTATTTTCTTTTTAATGTACTATTTTCTTCTGAATTTCAACGACAATAAATTTATATGAAATTTATAATGAAATTTGATGAACACATACGTTTAATGCCATAGAATTTGATTTGATGTTCGTAGACATATATCTGTACGTGTTGTATTAGACATATATCGTACGTGTAGAATATCTAGATATATAATTAAATTATAAAATTCAATATAGCATTTTTAAATTGTTCTTGATTCGTAGATCTTTTATTAAAAATACCATTTAAATTTTTTTTTTAATATATAATTAATAAATATATACAATTAAATCATTAAATTATAAATATAATATGCTGTTATAAGAATTATGTTAGTTAAGTCAATTCTTACATCAGTCTCTTTATATGCACACATTTCCAATAAAATTCCATAATAAAACAGGCCTATATTTTCGACAAATCTACATTTGCTAAATAAATCTTTACACAACCTATAATTCTTTAGATGAAGTTTAGAGTATATCATCCATTTATAAATCGCTTGTATAATACATAAAAACTACTTTATACTGAAATAATAGAAAGATGTAAGAATCACAAAATAAAATTATACAATTATTTTATTTTAAAATACTTTATTATTAAAATTAAAAAAAATTTATTATTAAAATAATAACATGATTATGATATGTCAATTTTTGCCACTGCCATTATATAGTCTGAGAAACCTACACTATATCTATTTATTTTTCTGTAGTAAAGAATTTGCAGAGATAATAATTAGAAGACAGGATGTAATGTTAATTTTCAATTTAATATAGTAGAATTGAGCATATAATAATATTACATATACAATTTTTTATTCTAATAAACTAACAATTTCAATTTTTTAATCTATTAGTCCGGAAACTTGATTTATTTTAAATTTAATATAAAAATCTACTGAAATCTACCACAGTAACAACAATAGTATTTAAAATGTTATCTAATTTTTTTTAAATTAGTTCAACGCACTTAAAAAATTAATTATATTATAAATTTGTTTTTAATTCTTTTTCAAATATAATTGTAATTAAAATCAATAATCAAGATAATTAATTTATTAATGTTTTTAGTATTATATTTATCAATTAATAATAATAAAATATTTAACAAATTAACATAAATGTATATATAAGATTTGTTCAAATTTTTTGTTCAAAATGATAAATCGCACACATGGATATATAAAATAAAATAATTATTTTGAAACTAATTGTTTATTATCATTAATAACTTACAAATATAAAATTGGAAAGTTATTTTGAAAATAATCCACAAATTAGGTCAACGAAAAATTGATTTTTTTAGTTTGTTAATATGAATCTAAAGAATGCCGAAGAAGCATAGTAATTTTTAATTCTTATTCAGCATTGCAAAGGATAGCACGTTGAATTAAATCTAAGTAAATGGTTTGATTAGTTTTATCACAAACTAATGCCTTATAGATCTTTCTTAATTTATGATATTTGATACTGCTTGATTCTTGCAAGATAGAGTGATTAATATTTCCAAAACGTATTTTTTTAGCTGCTACGTCATCAGTATCATAGGTTTCCAATGCAGGTTCAGTTAAAGGCAAAAATCTTAATTTCATCGTAGTACTAAAATGAAAAACGATAGCTATTAACTTGTTGAAAATTATAATGATGTGCAAAGTGTAATTTTTTTAATTTTAAAAATATAATATATGCAATACTTTTCGCTTTATTAATTGTTATTGAATCTTGTTGATAAATTGATATAAAAATATATAAATATTATTTAGGATACGACGGATAATAGAAATTTTACGTATATAAATTTAAAAAATAGAGTATTACTATAATATTTTTTATAAAGATGTGCTATTTTGTACAATATAACTTCTAATATTAATAATTTATAATTGGAAACTAATGGAAAATTTAACATTAAAAAAAATTATCTTATTGTATGAAATGAATAATTGTTCCGGATTTAACCACCCATTAAATTTTTTTTAATTATGTAATTTTTAATTATCTAATTTAATTTAATTTAATTTCATTAGATTATTTTATTTATAATATATGTTCTAGAAATTATCTTAATTAAATTATTTAAACGTTATAAGTTATATATAAAGTTATATATATATAAAAAAAATAAATAAAATCATTATTTTGATATTAATATACCTTTGATTTGTTGTTATTCTTGTTAATTTGTCCTTTAATGGTATTTGAGAGCTGAATTCGGAAAATTTTATATTGTGCAGAATGTAAGTATTATTTGATTTTTCTATTTCCATTTCAGAATTTATTTTCCAATCGACATCTGCCTATTATCAAAAAAATTAATTGCTAAATTATATTAATATATAGTGATATTTTTCGTATTTAAATAATGTTACTGGAGATAAACCTCTGAAAAAGTAGAGCATTCGCTTAAATGTTCATTGTTAGTAGTCGTATCTCTATAATAGATTTGAGAACATGAATTCATATTATACGTTTTCCGGATACTCAATGCCTCTGAATTCCTAGAGAGTTTCATCTTGTTAATATTATAGGTTACATCACAGTCACCATACATTATATGCTGTGAAAAGATTTATTGAATATTAAATAAACTTTATAATTTAAATACAGTAAAAATAAACTTACTTCGGTCACATTAACAGCGTATTTTGACTCTTTTTGGTGAGATAATTTTGTATTTTGAATTTGTATTAAACTACTAAAAAGTAACTTCATATTTACTGATATATTTTCCTCGTTATTACCAATGATAATGTGTTTAAACTAAATAAAAAGTTTTTTTTATTATAGATATGATACGTGCCACAATAACATTTAGATAAAAATATTATATATTATATATATTTATGAAGTAGTATATAGTGTTTGTTTTACTAAAGTTTTGAATTAACATTAATAAAAATAAATATTATAATATAACAAACCGATCCATTTTCGTTGAAGATAACTATGAACGGTTTCCTAAAAGATCTATCTAAGATATTATTTGAATCACATTCTGCTAGATTAATACTTTTACTATTATCAATTTCAATTCCAGCGCGATAATTTATGACGCCAAATGTGTATGCATTTTTTATATTTTTATGAGCTTTCATAAACATTGTTCCATTTATTTTTATTATAACATCGATAGAATTTGGTTTTAAATGTATATGTCTAGTCGAAGCTACATCATAATATTGTACATTTTCCTCATCTAAAAATGTTTGAATTATAATTAAAATAGTATTAAGTAGTAATATTAATTAGTAACATCAGTTATTAATGAAAAATTGAAAAACACAAGTTTAATAAAATTTATTTAAAACATCATCTATGACTTAATAAAGAAAATGTTTCCTATCAAATAAATTTTTATTTATAATAAATACTTACCTGTTAAAACAAAAGTAAACAGAAGACATAAAATAAAATTCAAATATATTATTTTAAATAATGAAGTCATTATAAATAATGATTATAAATTAATTTGTAAAGAAATCGTTTTATGGATTTTGTTGTTGATGATTATTACTTGATTATTACTGAAAATATAAGTAATATTTAAGAATAGTTTGAATGTTTGAACAAATTTTCACCTTTTTATATTTTCAGTATTGATATTCTCTTTTATATTAAATATAAAAAAGATAGAAATTATAGTAATTATAGTTATTTATAATAGAAATTATAGTAATTAAAGTAATTATAGTAATTATGGTAATTCATAATAGAAATTATAGTAATTATCGTAATTAATGTCTAATTCTATAGTAATTATACTATGTACGATAAAATAATTTAATCACGAATAATTTAAATTTATAATATAAGCTTAGTTTTTGTATAATTTTTTTTTAAATGTAACTGCTTAACTAATATTTGGTTTGATAATGTAAGGAAACAAAGGTGCAAACAAATAATTAAATAGAAATATTAAAAATTCTAATTAATTTCTTTAATTAATAAGACATGTATAATGTATAATAAATTGTATACAAATTTTTTTATACACACGTCCTCACATGTAGAGACAAATATGTATGTACCAATTTAAATTACTATATTTCATAAGCAAGATATATGTTTAATCGTTTATGTTTTTTGTTGTTTTTAAATTGAAAGTTGGAATTTTAAACTTATCGATATTATATATTTTAGCTATCAATATATTACAAATTAAGATTTAGTTTATAGTAAAATTTGTTTTACAAGTAGATTTCAGAGAAAAGAGAATTTCATTAAAATTTTAAAATATCAATAGATGCTTTGGAAAATCTATTGATAATTTTTATTTTTCAAGAAAATCATAGAATCATTGTTACTTCAATGATTCGTGGCATGAAGAATATTTGATACAAAGTATTTATGCGTGATTTATTTTAAGTATTTTTATAACAATATTGATTTTTGCATAGATCTAAAATATTATTATGTTTGATATATCATTTTTTTTAAGTTATTAAAAATATTTAGAAGATAAATATACATAATTATTTTTTTTATTATAGTATTATTCATTATGTTCTTAAAAGTTGTCAGATTTTCTAAATATTGTTGGCTGTTTCCTGTTGGCATATGACAAATCACGTGGCAATACCAGTTTAGCTTGACCGATGAATCATACATAATCTAACGCTAGTACCTTATTTATTAGAAGTATTTTCTTGTTCTTATTAATCCTAACTTTTAATATCAACATATTGTTCATTTATTATATTTCTATATTATACGTTCTGAAGTTGAAATAATAGTTTTAATATTCTTTTATATAAAAGCTCTAGCCATATTTATCAAGATTACATAAAGAAATAATTTCTAATTCAATTCTTTAATTTCTAATTTAATTTTATAAAAATTAATAAAATGTTTTGATTAATAAAATAATAAACGTATTCTTATTAAACAGATATATCTGTATGCATTTTCAAACCATGCAGTAATAGTTAGATATTGGTGGTATAGCATTAATTATCGCTCAAATGGAATAATGACAAATATAGTAATTTTATGTAAAGATGTTACCCTACTGATTAGACTATTTCGTATATCTAATGCGCTATGTAATCATTGAACATTAACTTTTCATAATAGCGTAAAAAGACATATATGCACTAAATTGTTGATCACTCACCACTCAAAATTTCATATTTTTAACGGTATTTTGAACAACAATTAATAGAAGTATATTTACTTTTAATCTTTCATTATTCCTTCCTTTCTCTTTCATTATGTTTTTCGTCAAGCTTTTCGTTGTTAGATTTATTATTTCTACCCAAAATACTTTTCTTATATTCGCTGCAAAACATTGATGTATTTATTTTTATGTATCATGGTATATATAGTTTTATAGTTATCTGTTTCCATTGCACAGAACTCCTATGTGTATGCTTCAAAAATCGTTATTATTTAAATCACTAAATCTCAATAATTTTATTTTTGTAATTTATATATATTGTCAACAGTTTAGTTATTGCTTATATAATAATATAATTATATACATTACTATACGAACATGCAATGTTGCTTTTTTTATACTTTAACATAAAAAGAACTATAAATATGAAATAATTAAATTTTTTCAATAGTTTATAAATAAGAAATAAGTTGCTTTTTATTTATACTATTCATTTTTATGATTTAAAAAATTTAAAGATACTTAAATGCAGTACTTAGATATTTTTCGATATTTATACACAAAATGTTTTAATTTTACGTTTTTGATGATATATGTTACTAAAATAATTGTATAAAGAATTAATTGGTCTCTATATTTAGGTGAGTAAATTTTTAGATACAAATATAGGCAGAAACTCAAATACTAATAAATACAGTAATAAATCAAGTAGTCAATACAAAATTATATAAACTTCGTCCATTGGAATATTAGCGAAAAATTATGTATTTTGCTGAGTGTAATTTAATAGTAGAATTAATATTTAATTTAATTAAATAATATTCCCTTATTTAAAATGAATGGTTTTCATTGTTGGGTAGCATCCACAATAAAATGTCTGTAAAAATATACGCTAGCATGAATGTTTGCTTTTTCAGCATTAAAAGTACCATTTAAATCTGGACATTTGCCGATGTTAACACCTATAATTACATCTCCAATTAAAAGTGGACCACCACTGTCACCCTGAAAATAGAATTGAAATATTTGAATGTTGTAATCTGTTTTTAAAAAAATGACATTTTATTATATAATATTTATATCTTGTCTAGCGACATTAATATATTTCATGAAAAAAAAGGAATTTTTTTAGGGAATTATAAGGAATTATATATGAAAGGAATTATATTTTAAAAGCAAGCAATTAAATATTTTTCGGTTTAAAATAGTATTATGAAAAATAATTGCATCACTGACAATTATTTGATAAATTAACAAATTTTTTACATAAATGTAAAAAAGTATTCATATAATAATGTATTATTTATCTTTTTTTAAGGAGTTTTTTTTAATATGAGAATTTCGGGGTTTATTATGTTTTTTAACCAATTTTATTGAATGGTATATGAATAAATAAAAAAAAATGTTTTAGCATTTGAAGTAGGTAACCATTGTTATACATTAAGTATTATCATTTGAAAAGAAGTGACAATTATAATGAATGAAAGCTGACATTAAAATCAATGAATGAAATAATGAATTTTAGATTCCTTATTTTTTTAATTTACTCGACTTTATTTAATATAAATAAGTAGAGAATTTAGAATTATTCCTGTTTAGTTTAATAGTAGGTAAAAAATTCGTTAATAAAAATCTTATTTACTGGAGTGCAACGATTTTTATTAAAATCACAGTCATAAAGAATATAATTAAAAATAAAATATAAAATTTTTAATTTAAATTATTTTTAAAATTTCACAATTTCTTTAGCAATTTCCCATTGATAATAACATATAATAATTAATACTTACACTTTCTAAATGTGCAAATGGATGCGCAATAGAACATATTTCTGCATGAGTAACAAAAAAACGCTTTTGTTGTAACATTGTTCCTAGTTCTGAGCATTCTTTATTTGATATGATTTTCAATTTTACTGTTTCCATGATAATTGCCATTTCACCATTATTACGTCTACCCCATCCAGCTATTTCAGCATCCGCTCCAACTACATTTTTATGTGGTACACTAGATACAACAGCTGGAGTAATCTGCGTTGCGTCTATAATTAACTAAAAAACTATTTTTTTATTTTATATCGATATTAATTTTCATTATTTTCTACAATAACTAAATCATAATGTAAATACGAAGTACGCAAATTAATATATTTTTCCTGTATGATAAATAGTCGAAATCATTTACTTTTAAAATAGCAATATCATTGTCCCTGTATCGCCTATTTTTATTTTTAGATATAGTCCATTGAGTATATGTAATCCACCATTGGGCAAAGTGTGTTGTTCCATTATATATGTTAATTGAACCTAAGTGTATTTGAAATCCAGATTCAGGTAAATTCAGAAAGCAATGATCAGCCGTTAGAATAAATTTATGTGAAATAAGAGTTCCACTGCAGAAAATATTTTGTGGCAGTATTGGATTACTCGTTAATAATAAACAAATAACAAATTCAAATTCTGTCAATTCTGCTTGTCTAATATTATGACCAAATAAAGGTTCTGAATGTAAAAAATTATTTTTATTACCTAAAGAATAAAACTAATATTAAAAATGAATTCAAAATATTTCATATATTTCCATTTACTTACAGATAAGTATAGTTTGAAAAAAATACAGAAAAGTTAGACGTCGCATGTTCAAAGTAAAACAATAATATAAATATAAAAATTTGAGTCTTATGCATTTAATAATTGTAATTAAATGTTATACAATTATGTTTATATACTTATTAATATACACACGTGCGCGTGCACGCACGCACGCACACACACACAAAAATACAAAAACAATATATATATATATATATATATATATATATATATTAATTTATGTATTCATTTATATTAATTATAAAAATTTGTTGTTATAAAATATTATAATAATTATATAAAAGTATTAACTTTTAATAGATCTATAAATTTATCTATAAACATTTTTAAAAGTTTAAATTTTTGTATAATTAAATAATATATTAGAAAAGTACATTTAATTTAGAATTTTTGTATTTAATAACTCAATAATACTGCATCCTTGATCTTTGAATGTATTATATTATTTGTTTACTGTTTATAATATATCAGACTATTTTATAAATTAATAAATAAACTATATATTAATTTATAAATTTATAAATAAACTATATTATAAATTTGATATAAAAAATAATTTAAAACTAAAACGAACTAAATTATCATTAACTGCATTTATTGTCTTCTTGCCATTTCACAAAACTTAATTCTTGAATTGCAGGTCACAATCTACATATGTGCCTTCTTTTTGATATACGCGATTATTACTTACTTCCTTACTAAAATTCGAAATGATTTACGAATAAATTAATTTGAGCTTTACTCCACATATAAGAAGCAAAAATTTAATTTGCTATTTAAATACTTTAAATGTTCTATATTTTGGTATTATCACGCGGTTCCTAACGATAATATATTTAAATTCTAAACCATTGTAAAGGAATTTTATCAGTTATCTTTATTCATTTTACTTATATATTTTATAATAATGAGTTCCATAAATTTTATACAATATTACACACGATAAAAATACTTGTAATCGCAGATATAAAATAATTAATGCGTTAATTAAATTTACTTAAACATCAGATTTATCTTTTAATTCTAATTTTTCCATTCACTTCGTTTTAAAACGATTTAACTAATATTTTATCAATTTGCATTTGCCTATGGAAAGTTTGAAAATTTCTTATAATACTAAAATTTTTACCATATGATTAATACTTTGTAAAAATAATATCTAAAAAGTACGAAAATTGATGAAAAACTATAATAAAATAATAAATTAACAATTAATGTGTTTTATTATATATTAATCATAAATTATTATTTGAATGTAACTTAATTCTAATTTATGAATTTCTATTAATCAATCTCTATAAGTATATATATTGAGTTATACACGATAGAAACCTTTTATCAACAAAAAATCGATCTTACTATTTGTCTTGACTCTTGGACCTGTATTGTAATTGTACTTTGTTAAAATTACTTATTATAATTACAAATATTTAATTATACACACACACACACACACACATATATATATATATATATATATATATATAATTCATATGTATCATTTATATAAATTCTAAAAATAATTTCTTGAAACATTTCTTCTCAATCAATTTCTTATGGAAATTTGAATATATAAGGAATTTACCTAATTCAACAGTAAAAACTGCTTTAATATTCAATATAACATTAGTTAATGATAGTTAATGATAAATATTTAAAATAATAATATTCAAATTATTTCATATTATATATGAAATGATTTAAGTAATGTTTACAAATTATAGATTTTCATTAATAATTACTTCATGATATACAAAAATGGTTTTGCAAATATGTACTTTTTATATTTAATAAAATTGAATCTTATTATGCAGCATATATATATATATATATATATATATATTTTTTTTTTAATGTCTTCCAACATAATTTAAGCAATTTTGATCATAGCTGCTAAATCAGGTGTTACTGAATAGTATGATTTTGCAATTGAATAGATACGCTTTATTCGTTCAAATACGTTAAAATTAATTCTAAAAATAAATATAATAATATAATTTATGTTTGTCTATACTTCAAGAATATTATTTTTTGAGTTTATACGAACATTCTCAATAAAGATTCCTGTATCTTTAAAAATGATATTTCAATGACTTAAATTTCGATTCTTTAGATTAATGGAGAAAACTTTTTATGTAAAGCAAAACAAATTCACAAAAAATTATTCTATTATAATTATAATTAATTTTTATTTCGTTCATAAATCTTTATAGGTTTTATATATTGCTTTTATAATTAGACTTAAAAATGATCGAATTAATTAATAAATGTATCTATCATAGGATATTATAATTTCATAATAATTGAAATTTTATAAATTCCTGATTAAATTTTCCAATTGCTTTATTTTATTCAATAATAGTTTTGTCATTTTTAGTGATTAATATATACTAGATATCAATATTAAAAAATATACGATATATTACTTTGTATTTTCAAAATTAGTTTAATTAAAAATTATATTGTATATGAAATGCTTAAATATTTTAACTTTTTGAATAGTTAAATAGCGTTTTAAATAGTGAATATCTTTGCCTTGGATAACCTTAAAAGAAAGGGAAATAAAATTTATACACAGGCCTATCTAATAAAATTCATACTTTACGTTCTTTAGAAAAGAAGTAATTTTTATTAATATTTATAATTGAATAATTGAGCTCTTTTTAATTCCATAGAATATTTGTTTTACGTAAATAAAGATTAAATATTGTCGTGAGTATTCAAATTGTATTATATATGATATTGATAAATATATTCGTTATAAAAAACGATTTGAGAAGTATTAATGTATAAAATATATATAAAATATTATGATATAAATACTTTAAAATAATTTCGTTTTGCATATAGTCATTAGAGTTGTTCAAAGCATGAAAAATAATATGCGATGGAACATCATTTTAAAAACTTATTAAATATTTCATAGTATACGATACTATTATTAATTTTATTAATAATTAAATTAACGATAAAATAGAGTTATCCAAAATAGTTTCTTAATATTAAAATGACAATATTACTCTATTATTATTTAATATAAGTCTCAAAATAAAGATATTTATTTTTAAATAATTTAAATTTTTAAATATTATCTTATTAAATTTATAGATTCTAATTAGTGTTGTGTGATTAATTGATTTTAGGTACAAAATTTTATTCTAAAACAATAAGTAGTATTTAAAATGATAATATTAAAAAAACACAATATTTAAAATTATATTAGAAATAATTTCTTAAATAAAAACTATTTATAAATTAACAAATTAAAAAAGAATGAAATCCTTTGAAAAGTAAATTTACTGACTGATTACTTTAAAATATTAACACAATGTAATATAAAGTCACTTATTAAATAATTGAGTATTTGTCAAAATTATGAGTATAATATCTTATTTTATTAATTTTGTATTTGTTAAACTAAAGGACAGTCGTCAAATGAATGTCAAACAAAGTGACAGTCGTCACATTGACAAATGTTATATATAATAAAGATAAAGTATATATATATATATATATATGTTTGTATGGTGATAGGTATGTATGTGTGTATGTATGTATGTATGTATGCATATATTCATATATGCATAAGTAAATGTAGCATATGTTTTGATAAAATTATAGCAGTTTCGTAAGCATTTTATTTACGTTGAAACAAAATTAAAATTAGCGAATACTTTATATTATACCTATTATTTAAGGAAAATTGTTTGAAAAATTATTTATGTACACCTTAGTATTTTTTTACTTTAATAGCATCAATGTCTTCCTCATTAAAAAAATTAAAATTATACAATAAATACTTATTTAGCTTTAACATTATTTTTTACATAAATTTATCTTTAACTTTAATATAATAATTCAATAATAATTTAACTTTAATAAAAATCGGTATTAATGTAATATTTAATTAGGAATATCAATATTAGAAATATATAAACCAATTGTATTCATATATAAATCTAAAAAGATTATAGTAGAATTATTATTCAATATAATTTCAATTCAATTAAATATCTTATTCTGAGTACTTTTTACAACAAAACTTTATGAAAATGAGTAAAGTAATACAATACTTAAGAGTATTCTTTGCAATATTCTTAAAATTATGCATGCAAATATATAATAGTAGATTAACAGATATAATTCTAAAAGCTAATTAATCTAGAAGAAGCAAGTGAATGTAACAATAATAATAAAGTAAACCAATATAGTAAGTATGAAATATTAAGCATGTAACTGACATAAAACAAAGTGAATAGAAAAGATTTTGAAAAGTTAAATATCATTAAACAATTATTTTTTGAAGAATGAGTAAATATAGATAGAAATACAAAATGAAGTAACATTAGATGAGTAACATTAGGTTGCTGAGTGAAAATAATGATGAAAATAAATATTATTCTAAGAAAAAATTGAAAAATCCTACAAAATTAATGTAAAAATAAATTATTATGATGACATACAAATTCTAATACGTACATTCAATAAAAGTGAAGTAAGGGTAAACAAGAGGAAAGATAAAATAATGAAAGTAATGATTCTATTTAAAAGCAAATAATAGAATTTGAGAAAGATATATGAAGCGAGCATAAGATTAATTATTCAATATTACGATAGAAAAAAAGAGAATATAATGAAAAGTGAATCAATAGACATTTCAAAATTATATTAATTTTTTACAAGCAAATAGTACTAAAACAAAGAGATAATTCAGCATCGGATAAATATCAGAAAGAAATATAAAAGAAACAACTACGGATCAGTATATTAAAGACATCATATTCATAAAACAGACAACAAAAATATAATGTCTTTTTCCGCAATAAAAGAGAAAAATATAATTGAGTATAGGATGCAGTACAAATTGATGCTAAATAAATATTTTGCATAAATATTTTAGCTTTTCACTATCATTCTTCATAATTAAATTTCAAATATATTATTTATTTTACTATTGTATTATTTTAAAAACTACAACGAATTTAGTTGGATTATCAAATATTTCTAATTAAACATGTTATATAAAGTAAAAATATATATAACAAAATGAAATGTAATAATTTAATAACATATTTTTGTCATCTTTAATGTACTGTGTTTTGTTTAAATATTTAAAACTTATGTTTTAATGAGATAAGTTCTTCAAAACTTAACTATAATCTAAAGAAGGAAATGTTTTATATACTTCATATTTTATATAATTTGTATTTTTATGATATGAATGCAATTATCTTATGATTTGATAGATTTTCTTCTGAAGGAGAGCTTAAAAAATTTACTTAAAAAATTACTAATTATTTATTGATAAGAAAGTCGCTATTTATAAGTTTTGATCAAAATTTATAGAAGAAGCTATTATAGAACTAGAAAAATATCGTTTTATTATATTTTGATGGAAACTTAAAATCTTTTCGAAAAGAGTACAAGAATCTCAAATTTATTGATTGTTGATATTGATACTATAATATTTTTTCCTACCTCTAATTCTATTTTATTTTTATATTATAAGAAACAAATAACCAAATGAATAAATTTTTCTGCTGCAATAAAATGGAAAAATGAAAAATAATTTTAAATCATCTATAATTGAATAATATTATTTCCATAATTTATAAGTTATAGAATTATTGAGATGATTTATGAGAATAATTATACATGTAACACAATTTATGATTAATACTTTAAAAAATAATAATTACTTTCTTCATAATTTAAAAAATAAAATATTGTTATTATTTTCTTTACAATGATAATTTTAGAAGCCATTTATATAAAAATTACTTATTTGTATTTGCAGTCTTTGATATTTTGAAATATAATAAAAGTACAATAAAATAAAAGTACAGTAAAATCTATTTAAGCTAACATGGTAATATATAAAAATATATAATAATATATATTTTTAGTGAAAATTTTATATTAAATAGTAATAATTATAAAAAATAACTTAAGTACAGTCATATTATCATAAGTTTGTGTAATTTATTAAACAAGTTTATAAATTTATTATATTTTCACACAGTTTATAAAAACTACAAATTTTTACATAATCAGAAAATAATAAATATATATATATATATATATATATATATATATATGTGTGTGTGTGTGTGTGTGTATGGGAAAAATCTTTGCATATACCCATTCTTGTGTATACTATATTTTAATACGTTTATTGAAAAAGAATTATTGTGAATTTGTAAATCAATAAATTTAATCTGTAATATTGAAATTTTACCTAAAAAACTCGTTTAACTAATAATATTAAACTATTTTAAATTTTAATATGAAAATTAAAAAAAAAATTTTGTATACTATCGAGATAATACTTCCAATCAAAAATATTTTCAAAACATAAAAAAGTCTTTTTATATTTCTAATTAATCAAGAATATCCCCTTTTTACAAAATTATTTTATTTCTCATATTTTTTAATATTAATTTTATCCTACAAATTACAAAGCATTAATGTATATAAATACATTTAAAAAGTAATAAAGAAAGATTTCGATTATATAAAAATGATGAAACAAAGTATAAAATAATACTTAATTAATATTATTACAATTATATTATTATATTTTAAATAATTAATATTAAAAAATACAAAACATAAAGTCGCATGGAATATTATATTTACAACTTGAATTAAATTAACTTTTACTGTTTAATTATACAGGAACTCTTATTTGTAGAATGATGAATTTATTTGCTGCATATTGCATTATGTTTGCAATATGTATAAATGATTATTAGGTTTTATCATTTCAGGCTCTCAGGGATTTGAAAAATATTATATGTAGTACGAAATACATTATATTATTAGCAGTCAGGTACAGTTTTTATAGTTTAATTATTTTTAAGTGTAAATACATACTTTTAAAACATATATTTCTAAATATAAATATGTATATATATTTATATAATGAAAAATTACAACATGATTTAACATTTTGATGCTGTGCTCATTTTGAGTTATATCTATAAAAATTAGAATGTTGGCAAAATATTCGAAAATATATTTTAATATGAAATAAAATTCAATGAATTAAAAATTAGGAAATAATTTCCTTAACATAACAGAGCTTGTGTGCAACATTTTTTTAGCAATTGCGTTAGAATGATATCTAAAAACTGTGATAAAGCTATTGTAGATTTTTTAATTATATTACCTAAATAAATTATGAAATAACCAAAAGAAATAAAAAATTAAATTTTATAAATTTTCATAAATAAGACAATCAAGAATATGACTCATTATAATTAATAATTTATTATTAATATTACAAGGGAATATGTTTTTGCTTAAAAATTATCTTCATAGTTCAGAGTTAAATGAAGCATTTTAAAAAATTTTCGAACAAACTGAGAATATTAAGGGTAAATTTCAGGATTTTTTAAATAGAAATATAATATGGTTTTGTGTTGCATGTTTGGAATTTAGAAAAGTCAGCATAGATGTGTATTTGTGCTTGTGTAGGCAAATTGCCAAAATACAATGAGGATTCTTATGCATTATAAAGTATAAATATGAAGGCAATTCCTATATTGGAAACGAAGTGAAGGAGAAAATGAAACATGAATGTGGAATACCCGTGTAGTAGCATAAACATCACCCCTTAAAACATGATATGTAAATTATTTATCAATTATATATCAACCTGTTTTAATTATAAAATAAAAGAGACATATACTTAAGTTTGTAAAACATGTGAGAAAAAGTCAAGATAATTACGCTGATGGCAGCTAGTGTCAGTTGCCTAATTGAATTTAAAGATATAAAAAGGATATGAAACTCGAATATTTAAGGCGGCTTGCGATGTCGAAAGTACTAATGTTAGAGCAGTAGTATATTTGACACCTGATGTCTTTAGGCTACATCGAGAAGCTCAGTGGCTCCAGTTGTTGTACGTTATTTTATAACGATGTGCCATATTGTTAGGAATTAATTTCCTAATCTCACTAAGTTTTCTGGCTTATTTCTATAAACTACTATCAAAAATATTTACAAATTCTTTGTATTTATTAAAAATATAAAAATAATCTTGAGCTTTTTAAATTAAATTTTATAACCTATAGACTATCTATAACTGTATATATTAATTTATTTTTATAATAATTTTTGCAATATTCTTAATAGTGAAAAGGATACAAAGATTTTCATAGAATATCCATGATATGACATTAAGAGAAAATATATAATAAAAATAATATTTAATAAATAATAAATAATGATATATAAGTATATAAAAGAGAAAATGAATACTAATTTAATTGTCGGTTTTATTAGAAAAGATATTCTTATTTATTTTAAACTGATTTACAATAATTTATTTTTAAATAATATCAATATTTTAAATTTTCTTTCTTTTTAATTTTAATAACATCTTTAATATACGTGCGCGCGCGCGCACACATATATCCATGATTGTTCTTAATAATGAACACATCAGTATTTTTAATCAAAATGTCTTTTATAATAAAATACTTGCGAAATATAAATTTTTATAAAAATTAATGCTATTAATAGCAATTAGATATCTTACATTTCATTTCTTCTTTTCTTCTACAATATTCAACTATAAGTATTGTTAAAATTATTACATATTTTTTATAATTATGTTATAAAAATAATGCATCAGTATTATATCATAATTATTCCAAAATTACTAAAAAATAACAGAAATATCATTTGAATATTCTGAATTTCTTTAGATAATATTTAATATAAATTTCTCAAAATTTGATTTTTAATAATTTCAAAATATACAACATTTAAATTCAATATAAACATATCACAGTTTATCCAATATTTGATTATTCTTTTAAGCAGAATTAATTGGAAATAATAAAGCTTTTTTAGGTATTGTTACGCCGCTTGGCGGTGATTCCTTAAAGCTACAATGTTCTTTAACCGATACTTTTCAAAGTCCTTGATAATGCAGGTTAGAATGAAAAGTAGAGACCAACTTTATCTATATCTAACAGCAAATTATAAAATTTTATCTGTAGATGTCTCCTAAAGTTCCTTTCAATAACTAAATTAAAAAATTGTTACATCAAATATTAGAAAATAACATCTATAATATCTTAATACGCAAATATAATAAAAATTATAAATATAACAATAATATATTTTTATTTAAATATTAACAAATAATTAATTTAATAATTAAATTTATTAAATCTTATATTAAAAAAAGTAATTGTTTGTAGTATAAAATTATAAGTTCGAAAATATATATATATAAAATTATTATTTTCAAATCAATAATTCATATATATTTAAAACGGCTGATATATAATAAAACCATAATTTCTTATATCTTAAAACTGTATTTGATTAGCGGTAGTAGATTAATACTAGTAATAGTTTCAGTTCGATAACATTATAGCTGCATGCAAATAATTATTACTTTTCGGTATTCAACCTCACATATTTTAATGAAACTATAGAGTATATTATAGAATTTTGTTGAAATAATGGATTAAAATAAATATATAATATGAATATATTATGCATTTAATACGCAAATAAATTTGTATATATATTAAAAAGTGTATATAGCAAAAATATTGGAATTTATCAATAATTCGTCTAAACGGTGATTATTATTTCATATATCCTTTTTAAAATATGAATATATTTCATAATTTCAAATATATTAAAAACTAAATATTATTTAATATTAATAATTATTAGTATTAAAAGTGTGTGATACATTAGTCAAATACCAAATATACATTATATTTATAATAATTTATACAAATAATAACGCATACACATAAGTACGCAAAGATATTTTGATTTTATCCAAGAATCGAAAAAATAAAAGTAAAAAAGTACAAAATTACAAGTTCATGAAAAATACATATAATTTCATAATTTTTATAATTTTATCATTTTTCTAATTACTTGTATTAATTTTTTAATAGAATTGTATAATTTTTATTATTATAAAATTTTATTCAAATACTATAATTTTTTCAGTATTATTATATTAATGATGAAAAACCGATATTTCACTTTAATTTCATAAGACAATTGCTCTTTAAAGGAATAAAAAAAATTAAGAGATTTAAATGTAATGAAAAATAAATAATTGTAAATGATCAATTAAAATACTCAATGTTCTATTGAATTTGCTTCTCTATCTAGGCAAATAATATCTTCCATATTCATTAGGCATTTTCTGCTTAGAAAATTGCTTCTTTAATATAATCATGTGTTTACAGTTTAGCGATAAGTGCCGTTCATAATTGCAATTTTGTTTAACTATAACTATATGTATATCTGATAAACTATTAGAGAAATAAACCAAAGAAACAATATAAATAAAGGGATAATTAAAATATATATATATATATGAAACAATGGAGGGGCTAGTAAGAGTTCAAACAATATTGATGAAGGTGAATTAGTGGTAACAATGGCTTGAAAAATTAATGGTTAAGTAAATAATAAAGTTTAATTTAATTTCATTTTATTCATATTAAGTTTAATCTACTGTATTAATTTATTATTTTATAACAGTAAGTTATTAATATAAATTTCTATTATATTGCAGAAAAATATGTATATATGCGTTTATGTGTGTGCCGAGTATGTGTGGGTACGTGTATGTGTGTGTCGAGTATGTGTGGGTATATATATTGTGCGCGCGTGTTTTTTAGTATAAGTACATTTTATGTCTTTCAAAAATGTTCAGTACTAGTTATAACTTGATTGAAAATTTCAATATATATTCAGTAACATTTATATAAGTCACAGATTCAAACAACGTAGTATAAAAATTATATTTTCATATATTATAATACATAGTACCATAATAATTTTAATATATAATAATTTCCTTTCAATCTACTTTATAATAAATTATTTAAGTTACATTTTTGTAATTATAAATTATCTGAAATAATTTAGAATAATAAAAAAATTGAGGGTAACAAAAGAGAGATAACAAACATAAATAAATAGAAGCGTAAATCAATCGAATATGCTTTGTGGTATGAGAAAGTATTAACTACATAAAATATTCTATGTATCATTTTACTCAAATATTATTCTTTATACTTTTTCTGTCTCCACTATTATTATTTTTTTTTTAACAAAGTAGTATCTTTCTTATTGTTTAATTGAAATGAATCTGTATTTTAAAAACTTCATATATATATTCGGTTGTTTTTTTTAATTATACGAAATGGAAAATCAAATAAATAATTTCCAGTTTATTGTATTATAATTCCTATTATAACCTCAAATTATAACTACGCCCCAATAATATATGAAACAAACATAATTTTGTCAAGAAGTTAGTGAATCTTTCACGTGTATGAATTTCAATGAATATTCCACAAAAACGATACTAAACAAAACCTCTAAGAAATTCATGTAAATTTCTCATTATTTAATCGTGTTATTAATTATTATTTCTCTTATTTCTATTATCTTGTTTCTCATTATTTAATCAATGTTATTAACGATTAACTCAATAATTTAATCGAAATCATTAAGTAAACACAAGATTTGAAGCAAATTTTTTTATAATTTATATTCATATATATATTTCTTTATGAATAAATGCATCGATCAAAGTCAATCTTACTTCATGCTCTTGCATGAAATTCGTTGAAAACGGACTTTCTATGTTTTATCAAAAAATTATTTTCTAGAATTAAGTATTTATCATCCTGAAATGTAATTTTGTATTTAGCAATACATTATTAGTATTATTTTTATTCGAGGAATATAATGAAGCCATATTATCATCAGCGATATAACATCATGTGTTTAAATACACATCGTTTACTTTCAATTATTTTATTGTTATTTTATTCTACCATATTATTCATAATTTTTTCTTGTGGGCCTTTTGATTTTATGTGTATTTTGAGCTCTGTTAAAACTCTCCTTTATTTCATTAGCAATGAATTATTAGTCACCTATCCTTTTGAGAGAATAAGCTTTTGTAAGTTATTACCATATATTTCTTCATATAAGATTTATCAGTTAATAACGAATATCACAGAGCAAAACAAAATAAAGGTTGACTAATGAAAGAAACATTCTGCAAACATTTGTAACTATATGATAATTACCATATAAGTTCGACTATATAAGTTTGAAAAAATGAATTATTTCAATTTCGAATTAAAAAAGTTACATATAAAGTTTTTATTTTGTATTCTGTTGTATATTTACAATATTTCATCGAACTATTTATCATGTTCTTATTTCCTTAGTATATAAATTGAAATTTTTGAAAATAGCACGAATCCATATGTTTGCTTTAGTATCTGAGTTGAGTATTAAGTTGAACAGTTCGATTGAATAATAAATTTAATGAATTCTATTAAATATTACATATTTCAAAATATGCACGAAATTGCACGAAAAATTACTACATTTTGTATTTCAATTCAAGATGTCAATAAAGTAAGGTGAAATAATAAGAATGATACATTCAATATCAATTGGTTATAAATAATAGGTAATTTAAACATAATTTAAACTTAAAAATCAAACTAAGCTATAATATTAAAATAGTCGCTACACAATTTGTTACTTTGATAAGGAAAGACACGTGAGAGAATATGATAACGTGATGTATGCAAAAATTTAATTATTACAAATTAAAAAAAAAAAGAATTATCACTCCAAATCGTTTGTCAGAAAATTCATGAAGTCAGGTGATTAGTGAAAATTTAATATGTAATAAATAATCTATTTTATTATTTATTATAAAGCTAATATTGCACGAGTTTAACATGTAATTCAATATGCGGACTTGTTGATTGTTTCAGAAAGCTTACGGTGCAATTTCAGTAATATTTTGTACACATAATGTCAGTTTGCGTACCAATTGTTGTGACGTCAGTAGTTTACTCGTGCAAGCCTTATTCTCATACCAATAGATGAAGTGTCACGACGAAAAGTAACAACTGTATGCCTCGAGCGAATTTGACCGCGCACTTGTTGCGTTACAATAATTATGCACTTATGGTAACAAAACAATTATATATATGCACATGTAAAATTTCTATACTAATATACAAGTTTAAGGATGCTATTTTTTAAAAATAAATTATTAATTCTGAAGGCACTATGTATTATAAATTTTTTTATTAATTTATAAATTATTGATTTTTTATAATATCAGAATTTCAATTGTTTTAAGTTGTATATCAGTAAAATAATTATTCAGTATTATAATTATTATAATACTTAATAATATATTCAATAAAAATTAATATGAAATGGCTAAAACTTAATAAATATCAAAGTAATATTTGTAAATTAAAAAAAAAGTTAGGTATTAAACTTCGATTAAATTTGAAAATATTTTTATCGATCAAAAAAGGCAGAACAAAGAAAGAAAAAGTATTACAAAACTGAACTATTAAAGAAATTGAAGTTTTTCGTGTTTCTTTTGTTATATAAAATCCAAGTAAAGTTAGGTGTCGACAGAATCGAAAAAGTATAACTCTTTAAAAATTCATAACTCGTCTTCATGTCTCACAGAATTAAATAGTTACGACCCATTTAAATAATGCTGCTGAGTAGATTCGTAGCTTATATTCCTTTTCTCTATCAGCTTTTCCCCTTTTTCTGTGGCAGATTTTGTTTTATATGACCCTTTAGCGAGTGTCTTAGGTTTATTAAAACGGTGTAAATGAAACAAACTTTTAATATTGCTTTATTCATAGTGTTTAAAAGTTTTTTGAGTTGTATTTCATTACCGAATTATTACGTGAATTTTTTGTATTTAATTCGTGATCATTTTAATAATTTACTTAATTAGATTTTAAAGATATGCATAATTAGTAATTAAATAATATATTACATTACTTTCAAGAACATTACATAACTTTCATAATTAATTGTTTTATTCAAATAAAATCTTCAATATATTATTATAAAACATGAACGTTATATTATCCTTCAATTTAAATAATTACCTATCACTTAATTAACAATTTTAAATATAAAATGAAATAATATCTATATTCCGAAGTTTGGAATAAAAAAAAATATATATATATATATATATTTTTTTTTTTTTAATAAATAACACTATATGAATGTTTTTATATATTTTTTGTAAATTAATTTTGTAATTTAATAATTAATATATGAATTAAAAATTTTATATTTTATTTTTAGTATCATATCATTTTTTCTACCTTTTTCTATTTTTTGACTACTTGTACTTGTATATTATTTTGTAACAAAATATATAATAATATTATTCGTATTATTAAATTCTTAATAATTTGTGAAGTATCTCATTTTAATTTTGTAATATTTATTATACTAATTCATATATGATATTGATTATTTTAATATCTAATTTATTATTAAGAATTGCTATTCCGATATTAAATAATCTAAAAAAATTTATAACATATAATAGAAACAATTTAGAACAGTTATTAATCTAAATAAATTTTTACAAATATTAAAATTAAGATTTTTCAAAAAAAATTTTTTGAAATATTTTTTAATACAGTATCTAATAAACAATGTTTGTAAGAAAATTTTTGTAAGAGAATTTAATTGGTTTTTGTTGGCGATATTAAGTATTGATCAATAATCTGATTTATAAAATACAAAAACTGGTTTTTTTATATAGATATTTAATGATATTAGATATTTAATGTAAAAGACTAAAGTATAAAGAAAAGCAAAATTCAAAAACCGAAAAGAAAAGATGGTTAGGTTATAAAAAAAGCTTACGATATTGCCGAAGATTGTAGTTCAGCTCTTTTATCGTTAGCCATCTTTCAGGGTGTCTGTAAATTGAATCAGAGGAGCCGGGTGGAAAGAAATTTCGTATCAGTGAGAGAATGAGAGAATGAGAGAATGAGAGAATGAGAGAATGAGAGAAACGATGAAGGGGAAGAGAATAAATGAGTAAAAATAAGTTTAGTACAGCTATTTCGCGAGTTAAAACGACGCTCCTTAATCAATTTCCCTCTTTGCCTGTCCCGCATACAAGCCATGAGATGAATGACCGGAAATGACGCGTCTGATAAGAAAATTCTTAATCAACAAAGAGAGAAGAGTAGGGCAGGGGTTGACGCAGTTAGGACTGAGAGAGAAAATCTTCGGTCAGACTGTGGATTTCTTTGTCGCATAAGGTGACGATTCGATTTCGAAAGTTGTCGAAAAATTGTCTACTTCATTGAGAAAGTCGTAAGCTTCGCTTTTTCTCGATTCAGAAAACGACAGATCTTTATTATCATACTATACGTTATTCTATCACTTGACATTGTTTAAACGGTGTCGTTGACACTGCCCAACTAAATTCAGTTGTTATCATAATAGATATAAGTAAGTGTATTTGTTAATTTTCAATGAGTCAAAAGTAAGACACGAAGAAAGGCATAATTAAAAAAAAATCATAAAAAAGAGACAAGACCTAATATAAATAAGTTGATGTAGATGAGAAAATTCTAAATATGTGGAGTACTTTTGATTTCAAATGAATTATATTTAATTTGAATTAAAGCTATCGTAATATGTATCTGTTAAATATATCAATTTTTATATTTTATATTACTAAGTTTTTCATTAAATCATAATGAGTCCTGTAATATTTATGATAGAATGAATGTGTATACAAATAATATATAACAAAATATAACATTTTTATGAATATAAAAGTAATTCACAATAAAGTAATAAGAAGTTAAATTTGTAAGTTAAATTTAATTAAATTGAATATTTGATTTCTATTTAGCATAAATATGAAGGTATTATTTTTATATATTTATATTATTATTCGTTCAATTAAAATTAATGAAAAGTTTTAACGTTATATATCTATAAATTTACAAATTCTTAAATCAGAATATTTTAGAATTGATAAATGATGTAATTTACGGGAAAATAAATGAACTGGTAATTAAAAAAATTTATACTGTAGTATAATACACACTAATTATAGGACAATTTACAAAATTTCCTAAATTACGATTTATTGTCAACCACCTAATATATATCGTAATCATATAATAGCATAATAGAAACTAAATTAATATACTTATTAATAAATTTATATCACTCTTAATTATTTCATACACTTAATTCAGGAATTGAATATTTGCATGGCGTAATAAATTTTTTAATAAATTATTTTTTTATATTTGACATATTAATGAATTCATTTTATTAGTGTTATCATAGATACTAAAAAGATTTTTAAATAATCTAGAAATGTATACTAATTTTTATTTAAAAAATAGAAATAATTTAAGAAATAACATAAAATGGTAGAAAAATTATGATACTTGAATAAAAATAAATAGAAGATGTAGTAATTAAAAATATTATGCACGAAAAATATATATTATATATCATTATAAATATATTGTAGAAGCACAAAAATTAAAATTTTATAATTATATTGGTTAACATTATATTGTTGTATTAGAATTTTATCAGTATCATAATATTATCAATATTAAGCAGTCTGTCTTTTAACATCTAAGTTAAATTTATAGTTTTGAAATTATATAACATATAGGAAACTAGTCAGATAAAATTTTTTATTTGCTTAAATTTTATATTATAATATTGAATTATAAGATTTAGTTTTAAATTATTTGTTTTTACAAATCTCAAGTTTCATTTAAACAAATTTGTGGTGTACTAAACATATTTAATCACATTAAATTTTTTTCTATGTACTTCATATATTTTGTTTTTTATAATATGATTCTGCAGGATATAGAGAAGTGCGTTTGAGTTAAAGATAGAGAAAGAGAAACTAACAGCATAAGTTACTGAGATATATGGCGTATAAGGATGGAACTTTCATAATCGTAATATCAACACTGCTCTATTCATTATCCTCTGCTATATGACTTTACAATACTATTTGCTTTTCGGAGTAACAAATACAAAATAAAAATTATAAACTGAATTACAAACTAATCTATACGTCATTTGTCTTCTCAATAACGATTTAACGATCATAAGCTATATTGATATCTCAAAAATAAACCATGACATAAGTTATAAAATTATTAATTATTAATTATGCAATTTTTATAAATTGTATTATTTGATTATTTAATTATTTTAAACTTTCATTAACAAACTATATTATTTGTTATATCATGAAGCTAAATTTTAATTTTGTTCATACCTGATTATTAAAAGAAAAATAAACAACGACTAATAATTAGTCGAATTACGTTATAAATTGATCAATAAATTATCAATTGTCAAACAAATAGTCTATTTTTTTAATATCATTCCTAATTTTCCTAAACCTATAATTTTCTTATTGAGTTAAATTTTCTTTAAAATTAATTATAATACTGCAAGCAGTGTATATAACAATATTATTCAATATGTTGTAATATCAAAAATGTCTTTATATATTAAAAATGTTGAAATTCTTTATAATACTTAAATCACTCTTTATATTCTCCTTGACTTAATTTCTTTTTTTATTAGAACCCAATTTATGGATTTAATAATTATGCATTAACAGCCTTATTAACCATATTATTTTAATTATATTTTAAGAGAATAATTTTCAAAAACACTGTAAATTGAATCTTTTATCAAATCAAATAATAAAGACTTTTATTAAAAGCATAAATTATACAAATAACTGACTAATAATATGATAGTTTATTAGATAAATTCACAAAAGAAAACGAAGAGGTCAGCATTAAATAAATTATGTTAAATAATTTTATATATACATTGAATTGCTCACGTAAATATAATATTTTAAATAAGCGTGTAAAATATTGGCATTGTCGGATCAAAAGCGTATATATTCAATACGAATATATTCAACAAATATATTCAAATGTTAATATAACAGAAATGTAAATAGCATAAAAATTTAATATTATGTATTATAATTTTCGTAAATATATTAGTGAATTAATAGTTATTCATAATTAATTGTAAAATTTTTTTTTTAATTTCTTAAAAATGATCGATTTCATTATTTTATTTGCCATATGAATATAACAAAATTTAATTTAATACAAAAAGGTAAATGAATTCGTCATAAAATTTGTCTTATGCATAATATTGCATAATTATAAACTGATGTACGTAATATAAGTGACATATATAGTAGAGAATACTTTTGAAACTTAATATATGTTGTATATAAAAAGGAATTACAGGTTTTGTTGCGTTCTAAGCGAAAAAGTCTATTGCAACGTAATGACTAAAATTATTATGACTCACTGGCATAAGTAAAACAACATAACTTTATTGTTTCGTAAATAAGGTAAACGATGTTTTATTAATCTATATAAAATATTTTATATAATTGAAGTCGTAGTTATATAGGTTATTTTATATTTTATATTTGTATATTTAAATTGTAATAAAATAAGATGAAATAAAATTTTTTAAATTTTAAATTCGAAAGTTAAGTAATTCGAAGTTCTTTTATTCAACAACTTCTAATGGTTATGAATTATAGATTTCATACATAAATAAATAAGTAATTAGTTATCGTTCATTTCGTATATAAAGCATTATAATTAATTATGCGGTCATGTAAAACATATTCTAAATAATTGTAAGATTTAGAATTGTAATCTTCATAATAATTATTATTATTTTTGTATATAGATTGATAAATATTATTTTAAGTTAAATTTTCTGATAATATTAAGTAGTTTAAGATTTCCATATTTATTTTTATTAATTATATAGCATGTAGTTTGAAAACAATTATGTTGGTATTAAAAATTTTATTTATAAAACTGACAATATTTATTAAATTATAAAATTAATAGTAATGTTGAAAAAATTGTAAATACTCAATTTAGCATTGCAGATCAAAAAAAAAAACAAAAGAAAATAACACGATGAGAGAGTAGAATAATTCATCGCACTTATTTACGTAGAAGAGTGATAGTTGTATACGATCCTGAGAGATTTATGAATGGAACGCAACACCCCAGGTTAACTATAATTGCATTGGCCGTTTAATTTGACAGATGCCTTATGGAATTGAAACTATATTTTTATATCTCAATTTTTTTAACATTTTTGTACTTTCTTAATTATTTCATACTTTCTTACTTTTGAAATTCTGTAATTTCAAGAGAATTTGCACTTGCTATGTACAGAAAAGGTTTATTACAGTAAGTGAGTTATTATGAAGTACATTATTACATTTATAAAAATGAATATTTAATTCATAATGTCCTTTCATACAATAATATTTAATATAATAATATTTTATAAATTATTTATATATTTTTTATACGATAAACTGCAAAATGATTTATTATTATTTTAATAACTCTTTCAACACATAATATTAAAAGAAATAAAAAATAAATAAAAAATAAAACTTTATATAAAATTTAGTTAAAAATAATATTGCTGATAACATTTATAAAGATTATAAATGTATTTGGATGCATTATAGTATTAAATAAAATATTTTATACGAATTTTAGTATAGAATACTGAATAATAAGATTCAATAATAGTAAAAATGCTAAAATTCTAAATATTACGGTAATATTTTTTTTCTATCAATTTTTATTTAGTTCTATTCTAAATATTACGGTAATATTTTTTTTCTATCAATTTTTATTCTATATTATTTTTTGTATTTGTTTTTTACTTTCTCCCTCTCTCTCTCTCTCTCCCTCTTTCTCTCTCTCTAACACACATATATTTTGGAGGCAAACGAAATATGTTCATTCCTCTTTCGACAGCTTGATCCTGGTTTTGAGATAGCATTGTAGTGCACACTCTAACTTACCAGATATATTTATATTCCGCTGTTGGTTACTCGTGAACTTATTTTATTTCTTTGTTCTTTGGTCTCTCTCTCTCTCTCTCTCTTTCCC